>NW_012028581.1:116660-144435 GCF_000956235.1 Wasmannia auropunctata | reverse complement strand
CCCCTCGTGAAGAGGCATCTGTCGCGACCCGAAGAAATCCTTCCTTTCGTCGCGATCAATTTCCCTGGGAGGGTCGATCGATGCGATAGCGACGTAGATTGTATGAGACGATCGTCGCGAAGCGCGTCGTGAGATAAGCGCGGGGGCGCCGTATTTGATAAAATTAAGATTAACTTCACGGCGACCCGTTAACTTGGCCATTACAAAAGACTTATCGGCGATCTTGCTCGTCCGCCGCGAGGTGAAATGCCCGCTGGTGAAATGTGGCATGGCGTGTTATTGCCCCGAGGAGCAGCCCTTCGATTAATCGAGCTTAAGTTCGCAAACTCTTTTATGTATAGCCGCGCGCTGCCCGTATTTATCGTCGGGCGCGCGTAATTGAACGCGTAATTATACGTCGGTCGGACTCTCTCTCTCTCTCTCTCGCGCGCGCAAAACTTCATTTCTGCAATCTTCTAAATGTACCCCGAATGTATCCACGCGACGACGATACGGCTCTATAAATATAAGTAGTTACTACTCATCGACGTTGCAATAGTCCATTTTTGCAATCTCCTAAATGTATTTAAATGGATCTACGCGATAGCGCGACTGATCGCATCGCCCTATAAATACGGGGGCTGTTACCTGTGCTCCTTTTTGCTCTCGGCAAACACAACGCGATCGATCGCGCGTGCAAGTCATGAATCATCCTTAACGAATGAGCGTCATAATGGAATATATTATCGCGGAATATGGCCATCAAAGACGTCAGAGTTTACTTTAACAAAGGGCCCATAAATAATAGAAGCGTTTTAAGTAAAGCAGGCCTGAAAGCAGGCCCGCCATCCTCTAACAGTTTTTTTTTCTTTTTTTTTTTAATAGAAACATAATTTAAAATATAGAGTTTTCTCAGACTAAAGTTCAAAGCAAATGGAACAGAATTATATGAATAATGCATTATATTATTTCGTATGCAAAAGTTTAAATATATAAATAATGTATTATATTATTTCTCATGCGAAAAAGTTTTCAATATGAATTTTTTTTTTATATACCTCTGATAACGATATCTTTTCATTAAAACTTACAAGATCGTTATTGTCATCTGTCTTTCTAACTTTACAATTTTCATGGGCAATCTACGTTGACAATAAAATCGCCGGACAAAATTTCGTCGACAGCTGAAACAGGAAAATACGATCGCCGACCGCCCGTAGGGCTACTACCGATCACGTTCTTCGCGCGATCGATCGCCCGCGTTGTGCTTTCTCCCCCCCTCGTGCGCCCCCCCCCCGCGGCAATGTCGAGAGCCCCGACGGGTTCCCGGAGGGAAACGGGGCACCGGGGCCGGTCGGGGTTGATATAAACTGTGATTGATATTTAGTCGCGCCACACGGCACTTAAGAGGATTAAGGACCATCCAGGACGAGTATCGGCCGGGAACAGCCGTGACCCCGAGCACGTGCATCCGGGGACACGCAACGATCCTCCCGAACGTTGGCCGAACGGGTAGGTAGGTAGGTAGGTAGGTAGGTAGGTTGGTAGATAGGTAGGTGGCGGAGACGTTCCAGGTCGATCCAGCAGCGCCAAGGATTCCACCCCCGTCCTGTCCGACGCGACTGAAACGCGCTACTACAACGCCGCAACTCTGATTACAGTTAGCTCGGTCCGCTGGCCTAAACCTCCCATATAACGCGCATCGCGCGGTCGTCGGGGACTAACCCGACGACGACCACTACACCACGCCACGCCGGGCGCGACATCCAGCCCCGACCATGATTATCCGGTGGATTGTCTTACCGCATCCTAATCTCGAGAATGCTCATATCGGAAGGCCATCGAACCAGACTTTACCGTTGTATATCGCGCGTCTTTGGCGCCTTTCATGATGGGTGATGTATAGATTAAAAGAAAAGTGACAAAATAAAGTAATGCAGGAAGAATTTATATATAGTAAACTCGTTGATAAATTTAGAGCCTATTTTTTTTTAAATAAAACTTTCGTTAATCGATATATTCCCGTTTTATATTTCCTCAAAAATTCGCATTGTTGTAAATTAAAGTTCCGTCTAAGAAAAAATAGCTCGAGTTGATTCACAATATGTGTGTGTGTGTGTGTGTATGTATGTGTTGAGGAGTATAAAAATTTCGCAAATCAGCCAAAGAGAATATTTATGGAAGAGCGGTTGAAAAACGATTATTCGAAAACGCGCTCGAAAACAATCATTCTTCAATGAAACTCTGATTAAACCATAGTTATGTTGCCCAAGTTTAGCCGGGGATATTCGAGAGGGAATATTTTTATTTCTTATTAATGCCCGAAATGGTGTAGAATGCTGCAAGTAGGATATATATTTTGGTTCCGCGCGGTTACATCTGCACGGAGCGTGTTCGGCGAGCGATTAATATCTCCCTTGTGACAGGGATAGCTGCCGATTTAAATGAGTCGTTATAAACGTTTTAAGGCGACTCCGCGACAATCAGTCGCAGTTCGGCGAATCGTTACTCGCTATATCGAATTAAAAACGACGTGGAAAAAAGATTATACGAGTTCAAAACGAGCCGGTTATTTTCGAGACGGACATCAGAAAGAGAGAGAGAGAGAGAGATAGAGGAGGGGCGGAAGGGGAGGCGAGACGGATAGGAGGGTTGAATTTTTAACGAGAAGCTATTACTTTCCCAATATGACAGCCGGTGGAAATAGACGGAACGCGCGTCGTCAGAAATACGAGCCATATTGATAAATTTCTACATACGTGTCGCACTCCCCTTCCCCTTCCGCCCCAACGTTCCTTCGAGATTCTCGTTTCAGTTTCTTTAGAGAAAATCTGATTAGATGTCGTGTGTCTTTCAGCGCTTTTTAAATTCCAGCATCGATCATCTCCGCGATCGTTCCGTCGAATTAAAATTTTGCTGGGGCAAAGTTCAGTCGTGAAAAAGAGCAAGATCCTGTCCATTTTCTCCGTGCTGCTCTCTCGATCTTAATAACTTCATCTCTATAGATTTCTAATCGCTCGTAATTGAAAAGGCTACGGAACTGCGATATATCTCGCCTGTCCTTCTTCGAGATACTCCCTTGAAACGAGAGTTGTCGAGAGTGCGGCGTGCGATGGGCGGCAGACTATCCCGGGACCGTATTAGAAGCGGCTTGATGCATTAGTGATAACCGTTATCTATTCCGGACGTCACCCACGGTCGAAAATAGCGCGGTATAATCGAAGACGACGAGGGAAAGAGCGAGCGAGAGCGAGACAGAGCTAGTGAGCGAGAGAGAGAGAGAGAGAGAGAGAGAGAGAGAGAGAGAGAGAGAAGCTCCGAGCGAGTCGGAACAGTGATGTCGAGGGTGCGACGAAACGGGGGACGAGGAGGACCCCGGATAATGTTGGGGCAGGCTCGTGCGAGGTGCGAGAAAGGAAGCGTCGTTTCCGCATCGCGATTCCGCCCCCGTCATTGGCTCCGATTCCGTGCTAACGTTAAACGCGCG
Organism: Wasmannia auropunctata; assembly: GCF_000956235.1. NCBI lineage: Eukaryota > Metazoa > Arthropoda > Insecta > Hymenoptera > Formicidae > Wasmannia > Wasmannia auropunctata. The sequence goes on along the minus strand of NW_012028581.1, from coordinate 140,969 downwards.
CGAGCCCCCGCTTGTACACTCTCCGCGCAGCGCGGTGAGAGACACAGGGGGGTGTCAGCGCGGGGGGGAGAGAGGGAGGGGAAGGATGGATTTTAGGGATGGCCGCTGCACCGTTCCACCGTTCCTCTCTCGCCCGCCCCCCTCCCCCCCATCCCCCCGGTCGGTCCTCTCATCGATAATATACGATCGTGCATGATTCTGCTTCGTGTATCACAATGGCCCTCCGGGCAAGCCCGTTCCACCTCTATCTACGTACCTGGCGCGCCGAACTACCGGCGCCCGGAGTCCGCGGTGGATAATGAGTGATTAGGTAATTAGTTGTCCAATATTCGCCCCATCCGCCCGTTCCTTCCTCTCCCCTTGCCGCGCGCGGCCCTCTCCTCCGCGCTACGCTTCGTCTATCCGCGCGATCTTCCCCAGCGTTCGCCCAGCTCCCGTCGCCTGGTCTCCTGCTACCGCTTGACCGGACGCGTTGACCGGACAGTACGGACGTACGGACGGTAATAGTACGTCGTCGAATATCGTGTCAAAAACGATACTGTTGTCAAGAGTGACAAAGTAAGACAAGAGGAGAGTCCAAAATTCTGTTAAATGTATTTCAGGTTTTCTTCATCGACGACACTTTAAATTTAAAATATTAATATGGAAACTGTGGCAATTCTTACACTATAGAGCAATGCTTTGGGAAAGACGGAACGAGTATTCAGATAGTTAGACTTGCAATATTTGTAATTTTTGTGAGGTATTTCTTTCGATGACGAATCAAAATCGAAAATCTGCTATAGTCTCATTACAATAATATTGGTTACATCGTTGTAGAAGTCTTTGTAGAGTGAAACTGGGATTTCTGGCGAGACTTTAAATTTTCTTCGCCGGAAATATTTTCGTAACAAACATGATGAAAAATATAGGAAATATTTTTGAGACCGCCGCGCGCTACTCTAATTCTTAACCCGTACATGTAAAGTATAGTTGATCTCTTCATCGCCCAATTGCGCGAAGAGTCCGCGCCTCGCAGCGAGTATCGATTTAGGAGAGAAAGGGAAGAAGGGTGAAAGGAAGAACACGTCCAATACCTATGTCCAAAAACAACCGAGTTCTCCAGCCCCGGAGCTGAGGAACCGCCATGTGTGCGGCGCCGAGACAACCCCTTATAAATATAACAATTAAAAAGAGGGCTGTGTGTATATGTATGTGCGTATGTGTATGGAGTGCCAAACGTCCTGCTTCGAGGGTGGACACCCGCGGGCACCCCTATACGCAGAACGCAAAACAGAAGGGCGCAGCCCGTTTGCCGCTGCGGGCTTCTTTCCGTCGGAAGAACGCCAAAAAAAAAAAAAAAAAGAAAGAAAAATAACGAAACAATAATGAATCGAATTTTCGACTGTTCTACAAAATTTCGCCGCTCTTTATCGTCGACGTATACCTACGCGAAGTACGACGAAGGGGATCGTATAACCCGCGAGAAATAGTAATCTTGATTTATCTTTTGTTGAACATGTAAATATTATATGAAGCAATTTCCATAAATACTGAATTGGTTTAACTGAGCTTTAGCTAATTCTATCTCTCGTTCTAATTTTGTCCCCACGGATAATCAGTTAAATCCTAGTTAAATTCAACTGATGTTATGCGAACGGTCCGTAATAATTTTAACTCTATTGCTGCTCCGATCTTATATTCAGTCTGCCGCCGTATTATCGTAATTATTGGATTAAGGAGTGCGAGCCGAGGCTGCTGAGACTCCGCAAAGCCTCGAGACACCGCGTCGGCGGCGTGTCTCTCGTAAACCGTTCGTGACCGTGATCGCGTTCGTATCGCGAACGAACGGAAAGAAACACCGGGGACCTCCGAGGTAAATAGGCGAGGAAGAACGCGCGGAGAATAACGCGCGCGGGCAACGCGATCGGTGAGGACCGCGTGGGCGACACGAGGGAGTTAATTCACGAAAGCGCCGAGGCGAATTCAATTCGCGTGAGTTAGCGCGTGACGAAATCGCCGCTCGTCGCCTCGTTGCCGGCGACCTAGGTCATAACTATTTAAATGCCCGCGGCTGGATAAATTGTTGTATTAGTCACGCCAAGCTTATATTAATACGTGGCCCGTCCGGGTTCGTCGTTCGCGCGAGCCCGTTACGGGCTCCCTCCTGCGGCCCGACACGAGAGAGTCCCACTTATAGCGTTTTTTCACTGGTCGCACTGGTGCGCACTGAATGCACACTTTTCGAGAGCAGCGTGTTTCATTGGGCTTTTCAGTGCGCACGAAGGTCGGTGCGCGCTGTTTCACTGGAAGACTTTTGATGCCGAGTTTTTGCATTTCAGTGCAGAAACTCGGCACGAGCTCCATGCGACGGTGTCGGTGCAGTGCCGGTACGCATCAAGTTCCTCCCAGTGAAAAACGCTATTAGATTTCGCGAAACGGGAGGACGGGGGAGCGTGGATCGTAACGTCGCATTTCCGTGTCGTTAATCTCGATCATTCCGAAAATCTATATACGAAATTGCGATATAGGTACTTACATCCTAGAGCTATCCGGACTATACTTCGGTTGCATAAGACAATAACGTCTGAGAGATAAGACGGACGGGATGTGTTGGATATAAATGCCACTAATTAGCCGTGACACACTAACGTGACTAACTCCATTGATTCATGTAATCATGTAAATGCTTCATTTAAGAAAAAAAAAAGATGAAGATCGTGCCCCGTTTGTCGAGTTGAGCGAATCTTCCCTGTATCAAAGCTTCGACTTGGTCGATGAATTTAAGTAAATCTCCGGGGAATCCTCAAATCCTCCCGCGGCGCTTGTTACTCCTGACACAGATTGCAACAGGCGACGCGGATCGACTCTAAGGGAAATTCGCTTTCTCTCTCTCTCTCTTCCTCGATAAAGCGGGCAATCACGCCAATCGCGATACAACGCATTTTCTCGAACCGACTTGACGCGTCTTTCACGGAAGGTGGGAAAAAGAGAAGGCGAGCGAGAAAGAGAGAGAGAGAGAGAGAAAAGAGAGGGAGAAGCAGAGAGCGACAGTCACCGGCGGTTATTTAGGTGATTACGCTTCGCTTCGCGAGCGACGTGTGTGCGCCGTACACGTTTGATCGCATCGTCGTCGCGACAAATCGACATTGTGTCACTGCGCCTCGTTGCAGCAATAACGCATATAATATTCGCGCGCACGCGCTCGCGGGAGCGAGCGAGGCGAGCGAGGCGAGCGAGCGAGCGAGCGAGCGCAGCATTACAGACCGCTGATGTAATACTTTTATGATCGGCCGCCGCAATTTCTCGGTGACAACACTCGCTATTTCTGTCGCCGAGTTTGTGCACATGACTGCCGCGACGAGCAATATATCGCGCAAATACGCGCGACACTCACGCCGATATATTTATACAGGGTGTTCGCCCGTTCCTTCCGAACCGTGAGCGGGATAAAGCTGTACGGGCGACGTTGGATCTCTGGCAGCTCCTCTCGAGCCACTTCACGCGTATGCGTGTATGTGCGGTGTGTATGTGTGTCCTCGCGCGGGTATAAATATATAATAGGAATTTTATCTTCGAGATAAGGGAAGTGATAACGGCGAACGGGTGACTCGCTTGATATTTCGTGCGTAAAAAAAATGATAGCATTCGTAAATTATATTTATCTTGAAACATACAAAGCTATAGGGAATTATTCAGAAGCTTCTCTTGCCCAATATAACAAAAATATTTAATGAATAAATTAATTTTTAATTTTATTCATAGAAAATTCTGCAAGAATTGATATCTTTATTTCTCTATTGATTTTAAAGCTAATTTTATACTTCGACAGAAATATAACAATATGCAATCGCGCCAGAGCTGTTTAATAATTGAAATTTATTGAAAACGGGCGGGTCCCAAATGGGATAATATTTTTCGTTAACTTTCGAAAGTTAAATTGACTCTAAATTCGGAATGCGATCGGCAAACGGACAGGAAGGAGCGCGTATCCGGGACACCCTGTACAATATATCGAGCGTGCTCCTTTTTTTCTGCTCCCTCCGCCGTTGCATTGTTCGTCCATGTAACGCGAGTCGTTTCTCGCTTTCAAAACGGAGCTTCCTTAAGCGGAGGAGAAAATCGAAGCCGTGGCGATGAGGGGGTACGCCGCGGCCTGCTCGTTACGTAGGTGGAATCAAGGCGAAACTTTCCGCATGAAATTGCAACGTGCGCCCGGCCGTGTAATGCCCGAGTGGTTACAACTCACCTGTACGTTACATGTCTTCGTACGCTGTCGATACCGCTCGCAGTAGAGGCTGCGCTTTTTCCATGCGGGGTGCATTGCTCTCGTCGAAGTCCATCCGCGCGTCGACGCTTCTCTGTGGTCCTCCAGCCTGTCACGAAACAGAGAAAAAAAAATGAAGGCGTGATTGAGAAAAGAGTGAACGGAGACGGTTCCGCCGGACGAAATTGAGCCCGAGGCCACGGCGAATCGATGTTGAATATCTCGATCTCGAAAATTTTAATGAGATCGCGCACGCTTCCGAAAATTACATAAAATTACATATATAATAATTATCCGGAAGGGATTGCGTAATTTGTTACGTAGGGCTATTCTATTATTATCCAATATCTCTGTTTCGACTTCTGCTTGCTCTTTCACACACAAGCTCCCCAGCTGGACATGCACACGGCATATATGCGGCATTTGTAGCTGAAAAGGTTAAAGATCGAAAGTGGCTTCTATATCTGTGTGTACAAGCCACCCTTCGCGTTCCCTCCGAGACACGTTAATCCGCAGAAATACGCGGCTGTGGTGGCGAAGATTGCACGGGCGGCAAAGTAAAAGAATGATTTATCGGTCGGCTGACTTTTCCCACCCGACTTTTCCCACTCGTGCGGAGGGCCGGCTGATCTCGCTCACAGCTCGTGTGTCTCTTGCTCTCACGCGAGAGACAATACCAGCGATGGGTGTTATCGCGCGCGTTTTGTTTGTTAAAATTTTACATTATAACAATATATCTTTTTATATACGTATATGTACGTATGTATATGTTTGTTTTATTTATTTATAATTTACGTAATATACGAGTCGAAGAACAGTAAAGACTGACAGGTAGAGAATGCAAACACCTCGTTGACAAACATCGGCGAGCGATGCGTTTTTGGACGTACACGGCCAAAAGTGAAGAAGGAGACGGACGAAGGAGGAGAAAGAAGGAGGAAGGGGGACAGAGGCGAGTGGCGAGAGCAACGGTTACAGCAGAATAAACCCCTCAATAATGAGTTCCGCGAGTGAATTCCCTCGGTGCGGAGAGAGGCTCGAGATAATAAAACAGAGCGGGACGTCGGCGGCGGCGGTCGAAAGGAGGGGACGAAAGGGGGCCAGAGGGAGGGTGGCGAGTGGGCGGACGGAGGGGGTACGGGGGGGGGCAGGTTGGGGGGAGAAGGGGGAGCGAGCGGGGACCGAGGGAGGTTTCCGCACTGGCAAGAGTAATAGTAAGAGGCAATAAAATATAATGAAATAACATCCAATCCAGGAGAGATATTGTGAAAATATTATTACTAACTTATTACTCGTTGGGCACGGCGTACCACGCTCTCGACCTTTTTCTCCATTTTTCTCTGCCTTGCTCCCTCCGCAACCCCCCCCCCCTCTCCTCCCACCATCCTCCATCTATCCAGTCTTCGTTTCCCCGCCTCTCCTCCCGCTCTCGACAAATATATACAGGGTGCGCCTGAAAAGGTGGAGCCCGATAGTAGACCGGAGTTGCGAGGGATTTTTTACCTTGGCAGAGATTTTACCTTTCGCGAAATGGCCTTCCTTTTTTTCGAGTTCTAACGTTAAGCATCCCGAAAATTGATGAGACACTGAATCCTTCTTTCGTACGAGAGTTCGTTCCGAGTAGAGATTAACTACGATAAAATACGATTTCCCCCTTCCTTCTTTGTATTTAAATTCCCTCGCACATACAGGCGGCCGTAATTCGATAAAAAATTATAAGTTCCAACGTTAAATGATTCATTGTGCAAACTGCGTAACTGTACCACCGTATTAACAGTCGGACATTTAAATATTGGGAGAAGTGATATATAAATTCGAGAATTTACCCGAAAGATAAGAGGAAGTATATGTATTCTAATAATAGAAAAATGAGATGGTTTCGCGTATAAAAAAACGGGCAGCTATTTTCATATAGTTCCTCTGCGAAAGTACCGCGCGGGGTAATAAACATTTTATGTTTTGTCTCAAAACCGGTCTCTCCATCGGTCGGCGCAGTTTTACGTATACGATCGATTTTCATTTTTCGTCGAAAAATTTCTGCTCCTTTTTAAGCGCACCCTGTATAACCCCTTCGCTTCATCTTTCTTCTTTCTCTCCGTCCGTTCCGTGGTTGCCGGAGACGCGATAAAATTTTTCTCTCTTATCGAGTCCCAATAAAAATCGGTTACCCGTGGCAGAAGACCGCCGTCGGTCGTTGTCGTCGTCGTGGTCGTCGTGGTCGTCGGTCGGTCGGTCGGTCGGTCGATCGGTCGACGAGGATCGTCCCCGCGAAAAAAACGCGAAAACGCCGCGGTCGCGTCGCCAGGAGTCGCAGACGACGACGACGACGACAACGACGACGCGGCGCAGATTTCCGCGGCTCGTTATTTTAAATTAACGCGAGCGCGCTCCGTACTTTAAATTATATCAGGGCTGGGATCCCAGAAGATTCTCGAGAGGTCGGCCGCGCCGACGTTAAAAATTAAGTATCTAAGGAAAGCGAGTTTTCGTTATAATAATTTTGTTGTAATAATCATTTATATTCATGAGAAGAGGGATACTTTCCATTTTCAGAAAGGGGAGAAGGGGGGGGGGCAGAAGAGGGGAAAAAAGATAACCGCGCGCGTACGCGGCGTTCTCTCGCGCTCTCCTCGCGCGGAAATTAATTAACCGTAAGACCCTCGCGACCTCCTTCCTCTACAGCCTCGTCTTCGGGATTTCGCGGCTCCGGCGCGCGTTGCGGCACAAAGTGCAATCCGCCGCGTTCCGCGCTGCAACGCCGCGCCGCGCTGCAGCCTACTCGGCCGCTGGCCTAATCGCCCGGTATCGCCGTCGAAATTATTCCCTTTTAGCGTTGTTAGCTCGGTTATACGCTCGCGATTCGCGATCGATCCCCGGGGTTCGTCCGGCTCTCTCGCATTTGAAATGCAAAGTGCGCGGCCGAGCATTATCTTCCAGGAAAGACCGGCGGACGAATATAGCGAGAGAGAGAGAGAGAGAGAGAGAGAGAGAGGGGGGAGAAAGAAAAAGGAAAGAAGCAAAGAGAAAAAGGCAGAAAGAAAAGATTATCGCGGAGCGAGATATCCGGGGGAGGGAGATCGCGCGCGCGGTGACGAAAGATGGTTATATAAAACGCGGTTAGGAGGAGGATGAGAAGGGGGTGAGGTGAGGTGAGGCGCGGGGTAGGTGCAGGCGGCATGCAACAATCCTATCTGACCGTGTAAATCTCCGGGCGTCGTAACGAAGCGGCAAATCGAAACTAAACGGTAGCCCATGAATGGGAAATTAGAAAATAACGTTACGCCGGCGCGAGGTCGCGCGCGCTTCCGGCCGGGACACCCTGTGCACGTATGTGTACACACGCGTACGCGTGCGTGCGTGGGTGCGTTCGTGTATACATATATATATATATATATATATACATATATATGCGTGCATATGTGCGTGCAAGTCGTCTCACGCATCGGAGCTGCCGTAATGCGCATTATTATCTCGTAAGCGAAATCTGGTTACGAAGTCCTTTTATTAAGGATTTAATTGATCGACGACGCTTGAAACGCGCTCGGCCGCCGTCTCCGTTCGTGCGTTTCGCGCTGCTCTCCATCCACCCACTTTCTATTTTTTCCTTCTCTCTCCCGTTAAATAAACTTTTCTCTCTCTCTCTCTCTCTCTCTCTCTCTCTCTCTCTCTCTCTCTCTCTTTCTCTCTCTCCGCTGCATTTTCTCCCCCTCCCGCTTCCTGCAATAAAATGTAATAAAATTCGCCTCCTGCCCTTCCCCTCCATCCACCTCCCTCCTCCCTTCCGCTTTTTATGCGCGGCCGTTATACTTGCGTTCATTTGTTTTCCGCATCTTAATTGCATCGTCGCCAAATTGGATTCGGTGTCTTTCTATATTTGCATTCCCGTTGTTTTCGAATTTTCCGGCCCGTCATTTTACACCACTTACGTGTATATTCCGAGTATATTGTTCTCGTGGGTTCCCATCCGGAACATAATAAACCGCCATCCGTCCTATCTGCCTATCTATCTACCTATCCGTCTCTCCTTCGCACCGCCGAGTTTTTTTATTATTTTTTCCTTTTTTTTTTTGTACTTGGTCTAAAGAGTTTAGCAATGTAATCGGAATATTTTTACGCCCTCCCTTCGTACGTCCTATTATATTACGCGGCGCAGGCCACGGGCAAATTTCGGATGAATTTTATTTCCGGTCCGCAAGATATTTTTGCGAAGCGCGGGGCAGATCCGAGGCGATCCGCGAAAACGATTGGGCGGATCGGATACCGAGAGGATACAGATTGGAGAATTCTCGGAAAAATAAAATACAGTCGCCGCGTGTATTTTAAATGATCCCTCGTGAGAATTTTAAATCGATTGACGCGCGTCGATTTTATTTCACCTGCACGACTTCCCGAGTCCACGAAAATTTTTGCGGTGTCTTGTAATTTTTCTCACTTATACTCCGCTCGCGCGAATATTTCTGCTGATTGCCGTTTCCCGCCGAGCCTCCGCAATCAAGCGGATACACTAAGTTGTGTCGAAATCTGCAGCGCGTGAATATGAATTTACAGAAAATACCAATGCGAAATTTTGCCGCGAGTACCTCGTTCCTGCGCGCGCTGGATAGCTATTACTTGCGCCCGTCTATATTCCGGGTAATTTGCGAGAGTAGAACGATTTGTCGAGACAACGTCGCTTATATAAATAATATGTCGTTATGCGCGAAACACACAGCGCGCGCCGCGCGGAGGGACTCTCTCTCTCTCTCTCTCTCTCTCTCTCTTTCTCTCACTCTATCTCTCTCACTCTCTCGTCCGTGTCACTGCCGTGTTCACGTGTCTTTGCCGCACACGTTATATAAAGGCATCTTGTGTGCACAGCCGTGTGTGCGTGCGTGCGTGCGCGAGCGCGCGCGCGTACATGTCCGCATCCACGCTCGACGCATATACACACGCTGCGCCGGGAATAAGCAGTGCGCGACGATTGCACCGTTGGTTGTCGCGTCGTCGGTCGTAAGTAATGCAAGTAAGAATAATGTGTTTATTCGTCAGATTAAAGATCGTTTCGCGTGCGCGCGTCCCGCTAGACATGGAACATATTTTAATGGCGACGGCTTGCCCTCGGACGAATCCACACTCGCGCCACGGAAACGGACGTCGTTTCCGTTTAACAATTTTCGGTCTCTCTTAAATATTTAAAAAAAAAAATCGCGCGAGTATGCCAAGCTTTTTAGCGGCAAACCGCTGCGCCGCGCCGCGAGCGTTAATACGCGTGTCCTCCGTAGAAAGCGTCTTTTCTTTCGCACGATGACACGCAACGCGTCCACTCAATAATGCATGCCGGTAATAATGCACACGCACGTGCGTATATATATGTATATACGAATATCCATAAACGCGGATATAGAGAGCCCGGTCGCGCCAGTTTCGCGTTCGCAGGTGAGCGCGCGCTCGCGGGCTCGCTCGGCGTATGAATAAAATACGGCTCCGGGCCGAAGATTTCGCCGAGTCGACTCTCGGTATAACTCGTCTCTGTCGCATTTGCATCCGCATTACGCGAGCGTATATACCGCCGGCTTGCGTAATATTATAATCAGCCGCGGGAAAATAAATAACTATGGCGTCTACCTGGCCACCTCTCTACGCGTTCTCTCTCCGCTCCCCGTCCGCCCCATCTTTCCCACTCTTTATTTCTCTCTCTCTCTCTCTCTCTCTCTCTCTCTCTCTCGCCGTCAGATAACTATCTTTCCGTTTCCTGCTGGCGGGCCGCAGTAAATACACATAAGTCGTAGCAACCTACTTGCTATAGTTGAAGAAAGAACGAGGGAATGAGTCGTGGTCGCGGGAGGACGTGGAGAAGGAGGGTGGGAGGGAGGGCAGGAGATGGAGGAGCAGAAGGAGGGGAGGGGAGGAGGACAAAGACAGCGATAACACGTAACTACAACGATTTCCACTTGAATTAAGAGCGCCTCGTAAAACGGAATTTATTATTCGCGCTCGGGGGAAAATTTTTGCGGAGCGACCGCTCGGGAAGGAGCTCTTCCCTCGAAAAGGGAAGGAAGAAGAAGAAAAAAAAAAGCAAAGGGAGGAAAAGGAAACAAGAGGAGACCGGGAGAAAGGGAGCGGCAGAAGGCAGAGATCGCGCACTGCGGCGTCCGCCTGATTAAATATCATGAGGAACTTGGAGCGAAGATTGCAACGCGCGCGCACACGGCGGGAAATAATACCCCGTTGTTAAAACCGGGAAACGTATAGCGCGATACTTTCTCTCTCTCTCTCTCTCTCCCTATGCTGCCGATTCGCGGTGAATACTAGGAATTCGCCGGAGTTCAAGCCGGGAAAAAGAGTGCGAGAGTTTTTAATTGTAGCAGGCCGTGAAACACACCCGCGTATTTTCTTTCTTTTTTCCTTTTAACGATACTCTCTTCAATTGTGATTTTTTTATACGATAAAACTATAACTGTTTTTTTTTTTTGGCAGAACGAATGCCGTGTTTGTCCAACGCGCTCGCAAAGTGACGCCCGCACGACTGCGCGGTGATTCTAAAGGTTAATGCACGCAAGAGGGACGCCTTCTCAGGAGCATCGGATGACAAAGAGTATAGTATCGCATACGTAGACTGAAGGGCGATAAAGGAAGCCTCGCTCGTAACGCGTACACGTATATACGTACAAAATGATACCTGATGCATAAAAATCACGCACGTAGTATTACGGGGAAGAATGTGTTTAATTAGCCAATTAGCTTGGATGAATGTTGCCATGTAACTGTGATACAACGATTTGAAAGACTGTATATAGTCGTAACATTATTCTCTTCGAGAGTTAGATCTTATCTATCATTGATAGTCAAATATAAAATGCCGGTGTAAAATATAGCAGTATAGACATTTGTAGAAATTATTAAAAATAGTTCGCTCAGTTGTTCGCGCGCAGCTAGTGTATCTATATATTTCTCAAATTTCGCCTTTCCGAAGCTTTGCAGAATTAATAACCACCTTTGAAACTATCCCCGTCGTTTCGACGCGAATATTTTTTCGAATATAATCCGCCCTTCGTTCGCTGCAGGATTTGCCCCATAGACGTTCGTATTGCCTTATATAATGCCCAATTCCCGAATCGAATCGCCGACTCGGGGACGCGCGCTTTAAAAAATTCTACCGGCTCGCGTCCGGCTTTTCCCCGGCTAAATGATGATAATCATTAAACCGATGGAGCCGCGTCCGTCGCTCCTTCGGTTCCGCCGCTCGACCAGGCCCGTCCTACTTCGTAGACTTTTCATTAGCGAGGATTCGACTCAGGAATATCATCGGGACGCAGCTTTCGCATCCAGGCACCTGTTCCCGTCTCTCTCTCTCTCTCTCTCTCTCTCTCTCTCTCTCTCTCTTCCTCTCCCTTTATCTCTCATATTTTCACCCTCTTTCTCGCTCTCCCTATTTCCCTCTCGCCGTTTCCCTCCGCACCCTCTCCATCCTCGTCGCCATATCTATTCCGTGCACTTGCACGCGCTCGCATGCATACGCTCGGCCGCCACGTACGAACGCACAAACGACAAAACACGTATTACGTGTAACTGGAGTCCGCGCTAGAGATCAATACACATAATAGAGGGTATCTATAGCGGGCGCAACCCGTGCTCATTTACTTAATTGTGTTCTATACGGCATAACCGAGGCGTGGTGGTGCGGCTCGTGTAGGTACGCGGCGGCCGCCTCTCTGCTACCCTCCTGCCGTTGCCCCTCGCATTGCCTACCCTTCCCGCCGCTACCCTCCTGCAGCCAACCGAGGATGGAGGAGGAGGAGGAGGAGGAAGAAGAGGTGGAGAAGGAGGAAGGGAGATGGGGGGCCGAGTGTGCGTAATATTCAGACGTATAACGCGCCAGGGCCGCGTAGGTACATTGGCATCAATTTATGGGGGCTGGGGGTGGGAGGGGGAGGGGGGAGGTAAGAGGGGGCCGCCCCGACAGGCTATATATACGCTCCGATAGGGTTGAATATCTCGCGCTTTTGTGCCCCGTCCACATCTCCGCGCTTCCGCCCCTCTGTCTTTTCCATCTCCTCCCTTCACGCCGTCGCCCTTCTCGCTCGCCGCCGCCGCCGCCGCCGCCGCCGCCGCCGCGCGTTGCTCCTTTCTGCGATTGCATTTCGCGTGGTTTTTGTCTCGGCATCGAAGTTGCGCCTTGCACGATACGAGTGCGCCATCGAGTGCCACGCCGAACGAGAACCATTATTTTCCGAGGCTGACGAAATGCCTTTCTCCCTCCCCCCTCCTACCCCAGAAATGCGCCCTTCGAGCTCATTACGCACAATGCGCGCGACTTCGGGAAAGAGAAGAGCGAAGTTGGTAAACGCATATTTCACGGCCGATTAGGAAAGACTTTACAGATGAACGAACGTATATAGCTATATAGGGAAGTCTTTCTCTCCTATTGTCACTCCAAATTATATAAAAATCACACATCCGAACTGACTTCAACAGTATAGATTCTTCTACGCGAATTCGAAATCGGTTAAGGAAAAATTAAAAAAAAAAAAAAAAGAGAGGACATTGCATGTTGCAATTTTTCGAACAGCCGACATCGAACATTCCGGCGAATAAATTTCATCTGGCTGATGGGCAGCTGTAAGTTGTGCGAATCAACCGAGGCACATATATAGCGAATCGCAGATCCGCGCCGCAAAAATAACGGTCGCGACCGCGGCAGCGACGGGAATCGAAAAGCTCGCGCGACATCGCGAGAATTCGCGGCACGGAAAAGGGTCCGGAGAGTGTGCGGATCCGCTTTCGGCGGCGGGCCGGCGGTCGACGACTGCGACGAACAACAAAATGTCGACCGCAATTATGCTGTAATTAACTTGGAAACGTGTGAAACACACGTACGCGCGCGGGAGGGGGGGGGTCCACATCGACAGCGTCGTCGGCCCGGCTTCACAGGTGGTTGGGGATTTTTGTATTTAGCGGTTGGCACCGTCCGACGTTTACACGTTTACACGCACCGTCCGGCTGCGTTATATGCATGTTTGCGGTGACGGAAGAGAATTTAAACCAACCACCCCCTCCGACCTCCCTCATCCCCCTCCTCCGCCACCCTCTCTCTCTCTGTAACGCCGCGCCGCTTCGCGCCACCCCCGCGTCCCCCCTTTCGCCGCCGGGTGGCTGCAAATTCTGACAAACCGAAAATTAGTTGGCCGTTCGCTATCTTATTCCTATCCGCACTCGTCGACAGATGTTGACAACGTGTCGCGGATCGGACGCGGATTTATTTTAATCCTTTCGCTGATATGTCGACGTAATATCGAGAGTCGCGCGTTTATTTCAGTTTCAAGCCATCACCAACCCCGGACAGATCCGGCCGATTTTCGAGCTGAGAACTCGACTCGAACATCCCCGTCGTTATATAGTCATCCAAATACGTATATTACGTAGATTTCTACTAATTATAATTTCCTTATTTTACATTGGACGAGGGGGTGGGAGGGAGGCCGAGTAATATATAGCTAAATCCCGCCTTATTCTTTCGCTTTATCCTGAGTGACGTCGGGGAGGAAAGAATATAGAGAATGCAAGACAGATTTGAATGTAATCAATTTATCGTAGCTAAAATCGGCGACGGAGACGTGATTACGCGTGATTCGATTATAAGTATTACAGCGCAGCTAGTTAATATTACATAATCGAACGGTTGAATAACGAAATGTCCTCTCCCTCTCTCGTCCCCTCCCCCCGGTTCCCCCCCATTCTCATCTTTCCTTGTTTCTTATACTGATGGGACAGGAAGACGGGGCTGACGTGTTCGCTCTTGGAAAGTAAACAAAGTGCAGTGGTTTACATGTTAAACCGCAGAAAATGGGAACGGAGAGAAATTTCTCCGACAAATAGCATGAATTTGCTGAGCCATTGGCGTGTACTCCGCGGCGAATATAAAGACGCCGTCGGAGAAATTCGTAATAAGAGGCTCATTTGGAAAGCACGATTTCACGGTCGTACGTCATTGCGTCGCGCGCGATATTTCTTCCGCCGTCACAGTGTGTTAAGTGTCAAAATATATATAAGCATCCAAATATTGTTTCGATACACTCGCTGCACGCGTGTTACACAGCGGACAGTAAGATAACATTGGCAGTCGACAGAAAGATTATAAACTGGAAAGCGAAAAACTACGAAGAACGTGAAAATTGCAATTATATTTTGCGCGTAACATTTGCGACGTAACGATGCCGATGATCTCGAAAGAGATGCCGGCGGATATATTTGAAACACAGTTTCTGATCATTTCCTTCAAACGCGACACTTTTGCAGCGACGCTGCAAGAAATAACGAAACGAGTTGTTTTTCATAAGGAGAAACGATCATCCTTCTAACGGCTCTCGATCGAGAGCGAGGACGACCGGAGCGGGTTCAACGCTTCCGAGAGCGACGGTGGCGGCGGTGGCGGCAGCGGCGAGCCAGCGTCGCTTCCGGTCGGAATTACGGTTTAAATTATGGTTACGACTTGGGCGTTACAATATAATCATATCGCGATTGTACGTGGTGTTTATTACATTATTAAATATACATCGCGCTATCATTAGCTATTAAATATATCATTAATACGCGGCGTAATGCCAGCGAGTGGTTCGCAATGCATGCGTCCGCTCTGTTTGTCTCTAATATAACTAATATTACTAATATAACTAATGCAATTAGGAACATGGGAGTTAGAAATATCAATAACTTTGCTTATTCGGGACTTAGCAAATAAATGTAGGATCAAAATATATTTTGAAAACATATAACGTATATTGCTCAGTGTAGTGCAGCCATTTATTTTTAAATTAAATGACAGAATAAGATTACTTAAAAATCAGCCATTCCTAGCAGCAAATTTTTTTGAAATTTGCTGAATTTACGTGTTCTTTTATAAAAATTTACGAAAATATTGCATGAAAAATATTTTTTCAGCCAGCGATATATAGCTAGAATATGCTATTCTTATCTCAATCTAGAATTACATGTACGTTCATACAGATATTTTTGTTCCTAATAAATGATAGAATGATAATTACAGTTGTTATGTCGACATGCGCAAAATTCAGCAAATGCGGAATATAAGATAAAATCGCCATTCTATCAAAAGTAATAAAACAACAAAAATTGTAGCAACTAATTATTCTCGAGACAACAGCTTGTATATAAAACCATATGTACACGGAAAGAACGATTTTGCTGGAAGGTCTAAAAATTTTGCTGGATACAGATCTGAAAATAATTCTTGTTGGACCATCAAAATAATTCTGTTGGAAAGTAAAAAATGATAAGCATTACTATAAAACGTTTTGACATTCTAGCAATCAGTTTGACTTTCCAATTTCAACAAAATTATTTTGATGGCTCAACAAGAATTATTTTCAGATATGTATCCAGCAAAATCGTTCTTTCCGTGTAATAAATCTCATATAATAATTTTACTACTATTTTTTTCATCCATAGATTCCATTCAAAACAATTTATTCGAAACAGATTGCTTAGAAATAGATTTGCTTCGAGAAAAATTGACGCTCATCTCTTAATTTGTAAAGATGGGTTAATTATTCTTCTCCTCATGACAGAAATATCGTCGTTCACGAATGATCGCGTCCGCTGATTGGACACGCCGAGATCACACTCGAAAAATTACGTGCGCGCCAACGTCTCTTCGTAGCGAGGACAAGACTCTGCACGAGGAGCGACATATAATAATGCGTATTTCGATACCTCGTTAACGAAAAGTCGGAACGAAGGGTCAGGTCGAATTATTCTTCTCGTCACGACGAGAGTGTCGACGTTCACGAACGATCGCGTCGGCCGATTGGACACGCCGAGATCGTCACCCTCTCCCCCCTATGGTGTCATGTATACTGCAGGCGCGCACGTATACATACATATAGGTACGCGGTCGCGCGCGCACGAGCAGCTCTAGGTTACGCGGATGAACGTCAAATCAAAATGCACAATCCCGGCAAATCATTTCGAATATTTCATAATGGGCGCGAAATATCATTACTCGCCGCCCGTGCAATCCACCCCTTCGTCCAACCGCTACCGCGCACTCCGTCCCTCGCGCAAACCCCGCGCGAATTCGTCGGTGACCGTGCGTTACGAGCGCACACAAATGAAAGGAGATAGAAGGCAGAGACACACATATATAAACGCACGCATACACATACACACACACACACACACATACTCACTCATATAGCACACGCAACGAGATGAAGAAAGAGGGAGAGGCATCTATTGCGCGTGGAAAGAGGATGGAAGAGAAACGGGGGAGGGGAGGCTGTGCGGGGATGGACGGAGTTTCGATATAGGATGAGAGGAAGAGGGATTGTACGTGGAAACACGCGCGGCGGACGCGAGCTGACGCGAGTATCCGCGGGTCGGGGTGGCACGCGGGGCACGCGTGCACGTACACACGAGTATACCTATACATACGTATATACGTGCGACACGTACACGGGGAGACACACACGCGCGCAAACGCGCGCGCGCGCGCGCGAACGCGCGGAGCGGGTACGAGAGCGCGCGCGATACGGGGTATGCGACCGGGACTAAATTACGTTCCCCGTAACGCGTTTAGCCGCGAATCGCATTGCGAGCGATCCGTATAACCCGAATATCGGCCGCACGCCAGAGATAGGACCGAGGGACTACTCGTCCCCCCTCCCACCCCCGTTCCCGTCCTCCCCCCCCCCGGAACGAACGAGTATTACATCGCCCAGCACTGATCCGGTCCTCCATTTTGCCGCGGATTCTTCCCGGAAACTTCCTATCCCCGAAATTGTCTACTTCTTATATAGGCGCACGGACCGTCGGGATTAGCGCTTCGCTGTCTGTTTATAAATTACATACAGCGTGAACACGAAATTAATAATTCAATTAAGTTGTGAAGCATCATGGCACCAACTGATATCGGAAACAAAAAGATTCCTTGTTTGTCTCTCTAAATTACGCAATATTCGAATGAAATAAATTGAGTTTATTAATTATAAAGGGCAATAAAAAATCGATGTTAATGGGAATAATTTTGTAACGCAGATAGACTGACTGAATTAAGCGCTGATTAGCGCTAATTAGCATCACGACATCGGCTCTGAGGAGGGATTATACAGGCTGAGATTATAAGATATGAGGAAGGGAGTACTGCAAGAGATTGGAGACTCTGAAAACGGGGTGCACAACACCTCGAGGATATACGCGCCGCAGACTCCAATTCTCCGACACTCCCGGTCGAGGGTCATTTCTCGCTCATTAAATCAACCTGGCCGCGATTTCATGAATCGACAGTCGAAGTTGCTGAATTTCGGGTCGCCGGCCTATTTCGGACCCTGGCCTCGCTGCCGGATACAACAACGGATAAGGGGTCGGTCCCTCGAATCAATGCGCGTGAGAGGGAACAGCCAAGGGGCCGAGAGGCTACCTACATACCTACCTACCTATCCAGTATACGTATCTACGTGCCTACAACCATCTCGTTTCTCGGCTGGCGAAACAGCCAGCGGTGACTGCTGCTGGCAGCGGCAGCGGCAGCAGCAGCAGCAGCAGCAGCACCAGCAGTAGGCAGGCAAGCAGCAGCTAGCAACACCGGCTACCTCCTCCACCTACTTCATCTCCTCCTGCTGGTTCTCTCCATTTGCCTTCTCCCCCGTGCTACACGGTGCGACCTGTGTCCCTCTCCCCCCTGCCTCCCCCCCTCCTACCCCCGTCCTTCATCTCTTCTCTCGTTCCCTCAGCGTGCGCGCGCGCGCGCGTCAACCTCCTCTACATCGTCGTCGTTGAAATCACCACCACCATCCAGGGCTACCTACCATACCGTTCTACCATCACGGCACGGTACACACGGTACACTCCGCGTACTATACTCCGGAATCGCATCGCGGCCACTCCAGTTGCATTGCGGGCAACGCCGATCCGCGCGCGCGCGCGCACGCGCGCTCACGCACATGCATACACGCGTATACACACGTCATGTGGCAGGCGTACATATAGACGCGGATTTCATACGAACGCGTACACACGAAATCCAGACTCGCGGACGCGCATATATACACACACTTACGTTACACTCATACGCCGCCGGTACGCTCGTACCGAGCGATGCATACGTGCATATACGCGTGCGTATACACAAGAGCACAACGGCCTAGCGTTGCCCTCTGCCTCCGGCCAGAGATATCGTTAGCATGCCTTGCTAATCACGGACTCGATAATAATACCGTGATTGATAGGACGAACCCCGTCCTCCTCCACCACCTCCTCCACCTCCTCCTCCTCCATCTCCTCCTCCGCGACCACTACCGCCTCGTCCAACCTACCGCCTCCTCGAAACGAGTAACGTTCCACCCCTCGAGAGAGCGAGAGGGAAAGAGAGAGAGAGAGAGACGAGGCCAGCCATTCTCTGCGCCCTTCTGACTTTCTCCCCCTCCCCCGTCTGTTTCTCCTCGTCTGATGCCCTCCGTCTCTCCTCAGCCCTCCCCCTCCACCCTCTTCTCCAACCACCCGCGCCGCGATGCCTTCTCCCCCCGCGCGCGTACGCGATTTTTTATTTCCTCCTTTATTTCCTTCCCGTCGCGTCGGCGAGAACGCGCGACCGTGCGCGACTACGCGTGTCGTGTTCTTACTCGGACGACCCCGTACGCCTCGCGCTCGGTCGGCTTCGCTCGCCAGAGAAAAGAAGAAAGAAAAAGTGAGATATATACAGATATATATATATATATATATATATATATGTATGCTGAATTTTTATGTAATTAGAACCGATACGCGAGAGAAGGGCGCAAGGTAAGGGCGAGGGAGGAGGGATGATGCATGGCGAATCGTTGATCCGCACTCGAAGACCTCGCGGCCGGCGCGTTTCGTTACATTCCGATCGTTTAATAATCGCGTATTTGCGCTGCTCGGCAAAAGCTGCCTGCCTTCCCTCGCGCGCGCACCACGAGCCGAATCGCATTGGTCGTAATTACATTTCCCCTATTTTTCAACCCCTCGCGCACAGACCCTTAACCCTCTCTCTCCCATGCTGCTGATTCCATTTTCATCTTTACCCAAATGCGGCAAGTAATATAATTTAGCACGATAATCGAATCTCCGTATTATTCGAGTATGCGGGGTATAATTCGATTGGATATATAGTATAAGATAAAAAGTTGGACGCCAGCGGAGTTCGAAATGTATATCTGTATTGTGAAAATAAATTAATCTCTCGACACGGGGGGAGGGGGGGGGCTATCAATATTAAATACGCGAGTTTTTTTTTTTATAACGAAGTTGCGCCAGTTTCTCCCGCGATGGCATATGCATGAGAAAGTCTTCCCCTCCCCTCCCCCCTTCTCTCACTACGGTCAGAGACTAGATTATAAACGCGACAATCTTAAAAGAGTATCGGAGAGTTAAACTTAAGTCATTCCACTTCTAAAATTTCAAATGAAATGCATTTATGGGTACGTCAACTTTCAACTTAGGATCTCATTAAAATAATGTCCATTTAAAATTAATTAATGAATAAGATTTCCCCGTTCTATTTGCATCGCCGTAGCTTCATTCATGAAAACTACGAATAATTCCCGACGTTTAAATGGTTCCATAATTAAAATTTTCCCTCGCTTTAAATTTTGCGCCCGCGGAAGTCCCCCCCGCTGCGAATTCGTCGGCCGCGGACTAACACGCGTTTCGCGCGTGGTTCTTACAAAACATCACTCCCTCCCCCTCCCCCGCCCCCTCCCCCTCCCCCGCTGCTCCCTGCCCCTGGTATTGTTTGGGAGACCGAGTTTTTTCCACACCGACACGGCGTGCCCGGCGATGTCGGCCATTCGTTTCTTGCTCTCGCGATAACGATATAGAGACTTACACACGGCGCGGAATAAGTGGAATACATTTCCTCCGCGTATTACTGCATTCTAACTGTTCATCCATTGGATCCCCCGAGCTGTGCGCTATACGTGACTGCGTGTGCGCGAGCGAATCAAGGATCAAGATAGGCGTCCGACGAGCATGTGTGCGGACAAGAGTGTTACGCGCCTATGTATGCGCGTGTGTTATACACGTGCGTGTCTGTGCATGTACGTTTTATACACGGTGGTAGCTGTCTCGTACGAACAACGAGCGCGCGCACACGAGAGAGAGAGAGAGAGAGAGAGAGAGAGAGAGAGAGAGAGAGAGAGAGAGAGTACGAGCCAGCTATGCTGGCTATGATACCATTAGCATCAGTGATTAATGTATGCTGCGGCCTGTTCCACGGCGATGTGCGCGAGTTTCGTGTATACCCAGTGATTGACTCGTAGACGAGAGAGGGAGGGAGAAAGGGAGAGATAACGTGAGAGAGTGGCGGAGGATGAGGGAGGGCGGAGGGCGCGTGAGAGAGAGGGAGGGAGAACGGAAGGGAGACGGAGATACCACGATGAGAAAAGAGACGCAGCCCCCCCCCCCCATGACCGTGGGGCGAAGCTTGCTTCGGACTGTCTCGATAGATCGGCAGGTAATTAATCGCGAAATACCGCGCGCGCGTCATCTGGAAAAAAATCCCGCACACCGGAAAAAAATTCGCCTCCCGCGAGCGAACTCCGGGGTTCCGCATGAAATTAATTTAAAAGTTCAAATATACTTTCGTGAGAATAAAAGTACGTCTGCGGTCAACTATCATTCTTCAGATCGCGTACGAAATTTTCGGGCGAGTACGTTAAAGCTTCGTTACTTGTAATTTATTAATTTCGCTTCGAAAAGGAACGAAGGGGAAAGAAACTTAATTATTATTTCAAATAAGAAAGAAACCATAAACTTTCTTTATTATTTAAAAAATTAAATATTTAGTTGAAATAAATTAAAGAAGTCTTTCAAATTTTAAATGTAAAAACCTGAAAATCTTACAATCAAATATACTTTCGTGAGAATAAATTGAATAAAGGTACGTCTGCAGTCAACTATCATTCTTCAGATCGCGTACGGAATTTTCGGCGAGTACGTAAAAATTTCGTTATTTGTAATTTATTAATTTCGAAGAGGAACAAAGAGAAAAGAAATTTAATTATTATTTAAAATAAGAAACAAAGCGTAAATTTTCCTTTAAAAAATTAAATATACATATTAAGCGTGCATTTAGTTTAAATAAATAAAAGAAGTCTTTAAAAATTCAGATATATATAGAAACTTAAAAATCTTATCGACGCGAAGATCTCTGAAACGCCGCCGGAACGGCATAATCGAAGTAAATAGTTGAGACAAATTCTAAACAGCATATATCAAATCGACTAACTTTATGTTAATTTAAGTTACGTTACGTTACTTTAATTGAGCAAATTAACCAACTAATGGCACCAACGTGCCGCTACCATTACGTCGGGGTAATCTCTTAACATAATACAGCCGAGTATACTAACTCACGTTAACTCAGTATTGTGACATGTTGTTACAAGTGTGGCTTAGATTATCATTCTCAACGCTTCTCGTGCAGCTGGAGAATCGGACGGCGAAATCGCCGGGGCGCATCCGGGTAGACGAGCCAGGAGTATCCACGCGATGGATTACCACCGGCGCGGCGCGTGTGTCCGGTGGAGCGTACACCGGCAGCGTTCTGTATTTTAGGCTAACAGAGGCCGAAGAGCCTTCGGCGACGCGCGCGCACGGCCGCGCTGCACGGTGGATCGATGCCAGAGAGTGAGTTTTGATCTACGATGATCCGGGAGAGATCTTCCCCTGCACACCGCGACGAGCGGCGCGCGGCGTGGCGCGGCACGGCGCGAGGAACGTGTCCTCGAATAGGTTCCGGCGGCCGCCCGAGGAGGAGCGGGAATTAATTACCGAGAAACATGCGTTTCCATTAACATGCGCCGCGCGCGCACGAAGAAATTAATAACGCTCCTTTCACGCCGGGGAAAAAGTCAGCGCCGCGCGCTAGATGGATAGGCTTTACGGTTGTCGGTGCCTGTATTAACGGGGCGAGCCGTGAACGCGCGCGCACAGACAGTACAGACAGGATGCGCGCGGAGAAGCGTGTGTACGCGGCCGCGCCGCGCTCGGTGCGTATTTGCTCGTTCGACCAATCGCGATTACGTCCCACGAGGAGAAAAAAAAAAGAAAGAAACGTACGTCTAACAATAGGCAGACCTACATAGGATTCGAGAACATCGCAGGCTACTTCCGCGATGAGCTCGCAAACGTAATTTATAGCCGTTCTATAGCGATACACAGAGCGCGTCTCGTTCCTCCGACGCATCATCTTCTTTGTATTACGGATTTTTTCTTTATTTCCGTGGGGAAGCACCGAAGGTGCTGCTCCTTGATAAAAGTTTTACTGCCGCCCATAACTTTTTCACATATTTTTAATGTTAAACTACGAGATGTATCCCTGCGCGAGTAGGGTTCGAATTAAAATCGTGAGCACATTCCAGTATAAAAGCCAAGAAAAGGCGAGCCAAAAGGAAGAGTAGGATTCAATGTCCAATTTAAAGATCCAAATACACGTTGAATATATCCGAAGACATATCCGATTAGTTTCATTAAATTGAAGAAAAATTTTAGGATCTAATAAAGTTTTTATTTTTTTGTAACAAGAATTTACATTAATATAAGATTTGCGGTGCAGCGCACGTATGTTGTAAGGCACGTTGATCGCGATCGTAATATTTCTATAACTCCGTAGCGGTTACGCTAATCAGCCCCGGCGCGTCCCCCCCCCCCCTCAATAAAAGGAGACGCGGCCTCGTTTACGCCCAGGTAAAGCCGCGTTAACGCAACGCGCAATTAATACCGTGTACCAATTACGAGGCCAGAATGAAGACGCCAAATGACGTCATAAATAATAGGCCTCGTCTTAACGTCGATATTCGACGTATACCTTCGCGTATCCTCGATGACGACGGTCGATGACATCAGCGATCAGGTGTCATTTTAGAACGTCGGAGGTTCTCGTTTATTAATTTGATATCGCCGGCGATATCGATTCCGCGTTCGTTACGACACGCGCCGGGGAATGTCCTCTCCCTCCCGCCGACGCCGGAACGAAAGGCGCCTTTGCACCGAGCTGGCCCGTCTATAAATCATCCCTTCGACGTGCTTAAAACTGCCTAAACTGCACGTATTTTTAGCCGGCGTGGTCCGATCGATCGCACACGACGTGTGCTCATAACACTTCCTCAAACATCTACACCAATTTTTTTTTTATAGGAAGAGATTCTTAAGGCCCTGGCGCAGACTTTTGCATAACGCTGCATAAGTGCCGGTCCACAATAAGGATTTTAAGCCCCATAAGCAGAAAGAAATAGACCAATCATATAAGTCGAATATGAGGAAAATAATTGACTGTAATTGGTCAATATCTTACGTAAGGCTTAAAAAAGCCTTATTGTGGACCGACACTAACGCACAAGAGAATCAACCAATCAGAGTATGAGAGTGAAGGACTCTGCAGATTGGTTGATTTTCTTATGCCTTATATGTCTTATGCGTTATGCAAAAGTCTGTGTTTCGGCCCTTACACTTTAGGCGCTGTGCTGTCAGCGCTCATTTCTATCTTTATCCTTCGATGTAAAGCAAAGATAGAATTACGCGATTAGCGCTAATGGCGTGCTCCCCGAACGCGCCTTTCGTAGTATTTCCCTATACACACCCCGTGATTGTAATCGCAGATCTTAATCTTCGGCATCATCAGCTCTCTCTGGACGATGCATTTGTTTTGACATGGGATCTCGGTTGCGGACGTATTGTATTGTCAATCATTGTAAAAACATATCGCAAGAACATGTACGGTGAGCGTATTAGATACGCGCATTGTGTGTCTTGTCGTTATATACACTCTACGATAATCTACACGTTAAAATTGATAAAACTGCCGAGATTACTCGGAGATATTCTTCTTCCGCGCCGTATCGCGAATCCCGAAGGAACTCGAGTCGCCGCGGTACCGGTACGGGAACGGTGTGCGTAAATAATACATAGGACCTGGAATTCGTGCATTAATATTCAGAAGGCTCAAGGAAGAAGAGAGAGAGAGAAAGAGAGAGAGAGAGAGAGAGAGAGAGAGAGAGAGAGAGAGAGAGGAGGGGGACAGCGAAACAGAGAAATCAAAGAGATCTCGC
>NW_012028581.1:100346-116640 GCF_000956235.1 Wasmannia auropunctata | reverse complement strand
CTCCTCCGTCACCATTCACGCTCGCCTGATTCTTATCGGGGCCCACCTATACGCCACAGCACAGGCCGGGGGGACCGAGTGTACGTATACGCGAGAGATTTCACGTAACGCCGCGCGCGCGCGCGCGCGCGGCTCGACTCGCGAGTCTCAGGCGGCTCCAAGCTCCAGTGACTTCCTGCACGGTGATCGACTTGCTTTGTTTTAAATTGCACTTCCTTAAAATTCCCGCGGACTTTAAATTACTGTAGGTATGCATTACGCGTTTGCTCGCGTGGAGAAATCAGATCTCCCTGCAATTCTGGGAGAATTAATAAACAACGTCCGCATCTCGTTTTTCTTCCCCGGCGATCGACATCGCGCTCTTATGATATCTTTGTCACGCGAGTCGCCCGCTTATATGCGAAGGACATTTGCAGACAAGGTAAAGAGTAAACTTGCTTCGTATATATATGTATATCCGACATAATTTCCTTGAATCTCGAAACGTCAAGATAATTTTACGCTGTGAACATGTTGAATTGATCTGAATAGCAAAACTCTGAAGTCGCAATCTGAACGTTAACATTATATACGATATCGGTCACGCTGGTATTGGTAATTGTAAAAGAAACGTCCATGCTGTCGCTGCGTTATTACTGCATCGCCGTAACCTTCCTATACGGATCGTTTACTCAAGTAAAGACGGTGCATTCTTCGGGGGATGGACGGGGAGGACAGACACGGCCAAAATTTCATTCGTGAAATTTTCACGAGATCGAAAGATCCGTCTCGGGGTGAGAAACGAAGGAGAGAGGACAGAGGCGGGAGAGGAGGGGCGGGGGGGAGGGGAGGAGAAGCGGGTAGCCGGAGGGAGAGACAGAGCGAGACGGTGCTACCTTTACGGTAAAGTAAAATCTACAGAGCGCCGGGCGGCTACAAAGCATGGCTGGCCATTACGTATTTATTAACTTTAGAAATTTATAGATGCCTCCTGGGCGCGCGGGCCCCGTCGGCCCCCCGCGAGTAGCTACGTTCCTGTCTCCCCTTCGCCCCCTCTCCCCTCCCCCCGCTCGCTCCGTCTCCCCCCGCGCCGTCCAACACCCCCCGCGCGCCCGACCCCGTCTCCCTTGCCGCCGTCTCCACGGCGGTCTCCACCCCCGGGGGCGGCCGCCAGCCAGTATTAAAATGAATTATTTAATATTAAACTTGGTAATTTTTAACCGTATTATATCAGAAATTATTTACGCACCGGCTTCAGCGCGCGGCTATTTCCCGCTCCCCTTACCTCTCTGTCGTCCCCCTTTTGGCCCCCCCCCCACCCCTTCCTCTCGGCCCATCTCTTCTTGTATCCGCTATTCCCCGCGTATCTTCCTCCCCCCCCCCCTCCCGCCCCTCGGCGGCTGCATCGTGACACGCCGTCGGTTTTTCCGTAAATCATCCTCCCACGGTTTCTTACGTCGTGGATTATTGCCGCGAGTGCCACCTGCACCGGTGCGACGGTCGGTCTTCTTCGCGTCGAGATTTATCCTGCACGAATACCCCGAAAATTCGCGGGGAAACTTCCGAATTTCACTGTCGCGCGAACCAGTTACTTCGCCTTCAGCTATACCCTACGCTAAAGTTTGCGTTCAATTTGTTATCTATTTATAGGGAGAACGAGTTACTCAGAGGCGCCGAGCCACCTTTTTTTTTTTTTAAATAATTGACACCGCGCCGAATGATACAATTCAATATTCGAACGCGTTCGTAAATTTTTATTCGCAATGTCAGACGTGCGGGAAAAACGGTTGAAAATTAATACTTGTTCTCTTGCAGTTTATTCTGCCGTGAGCATCGAATATGCCATCGAAAATTGCGCGCGAGGAAAAATAAATTCTGAATTTGTCAATGAATCGGAGGTTTCCCGTTACAGCTCGCAAATGGTAAACGGTCTATCCGCCAAATGATTTAACGATTGTGATTGAGATCGCTTCCAGTTCTCAATACTTCAATTGATTACTCTTTACCGCGTGCGGAAATGCAAATTCCTTGATAATACAACAGACAATGTTATTACGCGCCCGGCGACGGAATTATTCTGGCAAATAATAAACAAATAAACGAACGGCCTGCCTATGATCAACCATTGTAGCGCCCGCGATCCGACGCGTCCCACTTCAAAGCCGACGGACGCATAAATAGGTTTAACGCTCAAAATGGACGTACTTTGGGGCAAAAAAAATATTCCCGGACTACTGAACGCTTAATGTGACAATCGCGACTAATGACGTTGCCGTAACGACAATCTTTAACCGTCAAAATTAACAAGAAAAGAGTAAATAAATTAAATTTCAGCATGCATACTTTCCGCCACGGTGATTATTATCAAGAAAAAGAAGACATTTTTTTTTCATTTTAGAGTAACGTGTTCTCAATTACAACAAAATAAAAAAGCGACGCCATCAGAGGAATAGTCGAACGAGATACAGTCGCACCACGATGATTATGATAATTACCGTTATTCTTGCTAATATTAATTAAAATCGCCGACAATGTCCAAACTGCCTCTAAACAAATGGGCGAGCACTCGTGGGTCTTGCAGGTCGCGTGATTAGCGCTCGGTAAATATTGGCGCGCACGTACAGACGTGCGCTTACGTACGCGTACGTACACGCCGATCGGAAAATTAGCATTTACGAAGCGTGCACACGCACCAAGGATATAAGCGTGCGTGCGTACGTACGTACGTACGTGCGTGCGCGCGCGCGCGCACACGCGCTGAGCCGCACGCTCGGTCGCCCACGTGTGCGCGCGCGAGAGCCCGCGATATTAATTGTTACGACGGGAAAGGTAAATAATTATTATAATTGTCCGGTATAATAATAGGATTCCGCGTTGGAGTGCCGCTTACATATCGTTCGTCGTAATAAAGCGCCCATGGATTTCGAGCTCTCGTCCATCGATATCAATATATCGGCGGGATGGCGTGGGACGTCGAGGGGTTGGTTAACACAACGAGAGGAAAAGAGAGAGAGAGAGAGAGGGAGAGAGAGAGAGAGAGAGGGCGAGAGCGCCACTCACGGTGTGCGCGAACGTGTATACATATACATGTGTGTATTCGTATAATTATATATGTATATGTATACACGCGGGCGCGGGCTCACTACTCGCGCTGCGCGGGTGTATAATGCATATCGAGCGGTTATATTATATGCGCGCGGGCGCGCGCGCGCCTAAACGAAAAGCCTAAATATATACCGGGCGGCGTGTGGGGATCACGCCTATAGGCGGCTATTTGAGCGATAAACAAGCGTGCACGCGGGCGCTCGCGCGCGAGGGAGCGAGCGAGCGAGCGGGTTACGCGCGGTGAGGGAGAAGAGCGGGGGGGGAGGAGGGAGGAAGCGGGGCGGAGGGCGGGGAGGGACGCAGGTATAGGGTACACCCGATGTGTCACACGCGGCGAATGGTAAAATGTACACACATATACCGGGTGGTACGCCTCCATTGTGCAGCCCGCCCCGTCGGTGTATCAATTGTGATTAGGGACAAAGATCCGACGAATTATTCCCGTTCCCGGTCTCTAATCTGATAGCCGTGGCGCTCGTGCGCGCACACGTCATTGCATCGATTGTTTCTGCATGTGGGAAATCATAAAGGGCAATGCGTTCCAAGTGTCTTCATTGTGCGATAATAATGAAACGCTAATCAAGTGTATCTGGGCGCCAGCGAGGGCCGTTTTCCCCATCCCCCTCGCCCTCTCCCCTCCTCACCCCTCTCGACCCCGACTCCGCTCTCTCGCGCCCTGCTCGCCGCTTTCCCGCGACCTCCCCCTCCCCCTGCCGCCCTCCCTCCCTCCCTCCCTCCGCCGACTCGCGGATTAATTACCGGCTTCGCGACGCTTAAATTATTTTCCTCTCGATCGAAACAAACTCACCTACGTGAAGCGAGTAACTCTATCTGCACGCGTTAGGGGAATCCCCCGGATCGTCCATAAATCGAGGACCAATTCATTATACGAAATGATACAAAACGTACGTATGTACACGCGTACGTACTTTCAGCCTCGGTCCGCGGTAAACGAGAGATCGAACCGCTCGCGATCAGCATTTCGCATTGAAAAATGCGGCTGTACCTCTTTTTTCTTATCGTGCCGTGCGCGCCACCGTCAATCTTGGATGGATCGCCGAAGGTAATTGAATGGGATATCACGGAGAGCAGCGTGGTTTTTTTTTTCGATCCTTAGATCTCTGTCTGCCTCAAATTGAACGTACGATATTCTGACAGAGAAAAATAGATTACGTGTCACGTAAATAGTTGACGTAATTAGATAAATTTAATAGGCTCCAATTATTGTGTTAAATTATTGGGAAACTATTGGGTCAAATTTAATTCTTTATCGTATTTTATCATGCTTTGACATTGCCAGTTCACAATGTTATGATTGAAATATGGTAATAATATATTTGGTTAAACACATTATTAAACTTTCCATATAATTTTCGTAAAAACGTATGATATTTTAAAACTTGATTACATAACTACTTGAGAATAAAGAAATATTTTTCATTATCGTTCAAGTATACTTGAAGATTTACACGATAGTTTCTAGAAAAAAACACAAGTTATTAAAAAAAAAGTTTTTCAAAGCAAGGCCTACGTTTTATTACCGATTAGCAGGCCTTACTCATCTCGTCGGGTCCGGGAAGGGTTATTACTCGCGAACGAGACGAGACGACCCGTTCGCAAGTGTCTCATAAAAATTCTTAGCCGGTTCACGGAGGCTTTTTACGGCTTCATCGAGTCGTTTCCACGACCGACACCGTAATAGCATTCGGGAGAGAGAAAGAGAGAGAGAGAGAGAGAGAAAGGGAAAGAGAGAGAAGCAGCGAAAGGCGCGCCCCGAGGGCCAGGAATGAAAAACCGAGGGGTAGAACGGATGAATCAATCGCAAACACAGGAGGGTTTCGGCGTTTCCGCAGTGGAGGGTCACGACACTGGGTTACCGGGTGTATGCACCCCCTCACTTGAAGCTAGTGCGCTAGTTCGCTCTTCACCCATCGAAATTCGGCTCGCGAGGCTTCGATGTGCCGCTCACGAGGACACACACGCACGCACACGCGGTGCATCGTTCCACGATTGGTTAGCGTTTAAGGTAAATCGAACAGTTGTACGCCTACGGTTCTACTTTTTTTCAGTCGCATTATTTTTATTATTGCCAGATTTTCACCTGTCAATCTATGGACTGATAACTTTCCCCGCTAAAAAATATCGAGACACCTGTTTCGATGGAGAATAAAATAAAAGGGACGTCTGATAAATGAGGTTTCGAGGAAAAAGGTATAGACGATAGTAGTATCAAAATTTTTCGTCGATTTTATGTATAGATTTTGGTTTGGGCTGAATTTAAATTTGTATCTTTGTAATAAAAATATGTAATACACGAGAGCTGTGTAGAGCTTTGGAAAATGTTGATCTAAATATGTCAAAGAACTTATTTACTGTTAAATGCCTAGCTAGCGGCGGAAGGACGGCCTTTATAAAAAGAACGCGAGTAGAACTTTATGAGAGCCCGGCTATTGTCACAGCTGAACATTCTCTTTGGAGAAAGGAATGTTATTTTATTTGTAAGCAACAATGTGCTATTAAAAGAAACTACTTCGCACCTACAGAAATAACTGCATCGCAGTGAATCGTTTCTGAGATATGTGTGTGTTGCGAGGATAAAAAAAGTAATTTAATAACCTAATTTATAAACTTTAGTATCAACAATCATATAGAAAAATTCGTTCGTATATATCGGTTAGACTCGCGAAGCGATACTGCGATTCCACTTGAGAGTGTACTCGGCCGAGTCTCACGTGATTTTTGTGCGTAAAGATTCATTTTCATTCTCGCCACGCGGCGTCAATCGAATCGGCGCGAACCGGTTCGCGACTCGGTGAGAGAGAGAGAGAGAGAGGGGGGAGAAAGAGAAAGAGAGAAAGAGGTGTCGATGCGCGGCGTTGCGCGCGGCAGTTTCGAGTCCGCGCGGACCGTAATTTTCCTATCGCGGATTATAAAACCCCGACGATTCTATCCCGCGGGATATTGTTTGTCGTGTAAATATTACCAAAACACTTCGCGCGCGCGACGAGCGCGGTGCGGCGCGGCGCGCGGCGTGCGACCGCCGCGTGCGCGTGTAAACCGCCGCGCCACTCGTTCCATGTGCATCGTATACGTGTGTGTGTGTGCGCGTGTATGTGTATATATATATATATATACATATATATATGCATACATGTATATGCGTTACGCGTGGTGGATACGAGCTTCCGATATACGAGTTGTGAAACTTTTGGGTTTCCATTTGGTGGCGCGTCCCGATTGGACGAATCGACATTGTCAGAGGGTCACCCTCGGCGGCGGCTCCTCGTCCGCCCTTCCCCCGCACACGTCACGCACATTCGCGCGGACTTATGGGCATAATTCGTCGGTATTATTTGCGAGAGGGGTTGCACGCGCGCGGGTATACGTACCGGCGTTACCCGGTGCCGCGTTTTAATCTACAACTATACACACCGTGTTTACCGGCCTTTCTTCCGCCCCTTTTGTCGCATCCCTTGTTCTACGGGCGGAGATCCCCTCGAGATTCGAAAATTGGGAGATATTACCTGGATTCTCAATTTCGAGCTATCGAAGGATCCATCAAAGGTGCAGATATGACAAGCCCATCATTGAGAGGTGACCTGTGTTTTTAATTTCGGGCTATCGGAGGATCAAGGGTGCAGAAATGACAAACCCGTCAAAAGTGATTAGAATCAAGGAACGTAAATCAATGTGATTCAAGTGACAAAGAAACTGCAACATACATAGCCACGTTAGGGAGAGTTCCCCTAGTGCCGGACGCTTAAGGTTTTTTTTTAATAAATAAAAAATAATAATATTTCATTCTTTTTATCCTGCGTTATTTATAAGTTAACAATATTAGAAATCAAAATAAAGCAACAAAATAATCAATATTATTATTGTAGTTAACTTAAATTAACGTTAAACTTTAGTATACGATTTTGAGAAATCATTAAGTGGCATCTAGTATCGGACACAGTAAGACTTACTAACGTACTCAGAGAACAGTTTCAATATAATTTGCAACGATCACAAATATAATTGTCTGAACATTCAGGGATATCAGCACAAGCCGCATATGCTCATTTTTGGCAGCAAGTGCTTCTTGCAATGCCATATTTTGAAGATGCCTCTCTTTGATTAATTTCTTTTGCCAGAATTTTCTGAAGTGCAGTTTTTAAATTATTTTCATTCACAAATCTTTTTTTTACTATTCATATTGCTTAGGTGCAACTTTTAACCAAAATAATGAATACTAATACAAATAGGAATACACAAGATTAAGATTTTTATTGTAATCCGGTTATCCGGCAATAGGGGAAAACGTTTTCGTCCGGAACTAGGGAACAGTGAACCCATTAAAAAAAAATTTTTTTTGTAAAAATCAATGCACTATATGCACAAAATACAAAGGTAATTTAAAAAATACTTATCAAAAGATATAATAATGCAATTCACGCGTCTTTCGACCACGCAAATTGGTAGCTATAATAATTTATAATTTATACGATGCACCAATTTTCCGTCATACGCAACAATAAATCGATCTCTTTAGCTGTGCACACGCGACTGGAACGTGTTAAAACTTGATCGTTGTTTGATCTATCCCCTATACGGTTTACGCGGAAAAATGGCTCGATATAGCGATTCAACTGTTACAGATATAGCTGATGTTCGGTATTAAGGTGCCGTCCGTTGTTAGGGGAACTCCTCCTAAATTCTGTTCCTAAAAAACATATATTTCATAACTAAAATAAAAAGTAAAACGAAGAGTATATTGTAGGTACTCGTTTTATTGAATTGACCAATTATAATGTAAAAATAATCATGACTATTAAAAATGTCCACCTTTGACTTCACAAATTTTTTCAAATGGTCTCTCAACACTGCTGCCTTCACTAAATTAGCTTTCAGAGCCTCGAGATTTTAACAAAGTTTAGAACAAACCTTTTCGTTTAAATTTTAGAGGAAAAAGCTCATTTTAAATTTCACCAAAATATCAAGGCTCTAAAGATTGATTTGATAAAAACTGACATTTATTGAGATTTTTTCGTGCTATGAGAGTTTAAAGAAATTTTTGAAAGTATAATAGACGTTTTTAACAGTTATAATTATTTTTATTTTGTAATCAATTCAATAAAACGAGTATACATTTCACGCTGCCTTTTATTTCAGTTATAAAATAAATTCATTTTTCCTAGAAACAGAATTTATGGCACGGCTATATATATATATACAGGGTGTCCGAAAAATCGCCCGCAGTGCTTCGGGAAGTAATTCGGGACCCAAAAAGAAGGAAAAAAAGCTACATAAACATGGGTCCGGAAATAAGTCGTTTCCGAGTTGTAACCGCTTTTATGTTAAAAAAAATCACAATTAAGCGGACTCCACGTGGTGCATCCTGATTAATGCTAAAATAGTCCGAAATAAAATTATTTCTGTTAAAAAATAACTATATAAAAGAAATTATAATTATTATGATTATGACTATGAAAAATAAATTACAATTTTTTATAAAGTTACTATAACTCGGAAACAATTCATTTCCGAACCTGTGTGTGTATATATAGTTTTTTTCTTTCCTTTTAATTCCTTCGAGAATCACTTCTCGAAGTATTGCGGGCGATTTTCCGAACACCCTGTATATGTATTAAAATCATTGCATAAGTCGCAGATGATCTCCGATATTTATAGATCCTCGCGTAATTATACAACATTCTCAAGAATACTTATGTTAGAGAAATTATTTTTATTATCCTGACGCAATCGAATAAGAGAATGACGATGCCTCCGTCGTTAAAGCAATGGCAAAAGGATTTTATTACACTGGCGTTATTCCTAAATTTCCTCGCCGTAGGTATATGACGCTATGTTGAAATGCTCTTGTTGCACCTCACTCGGCGCATTTAGCGCATTTAGCAGTCGCCGGGGAAGCGACAGTAAGACGTTTCTATTCGTTTTCCAGACTCGTTCGCGAACAGACACGGAAACACCGGGCAATTACAAGCATGCGATGCCGGGGGGCCAGGGAAGCGACGGGGAAGGAGAGAGGGAGAGACGGAGAAAGAGAAAGAGAGAAAGGGGATGGTACTCGCAGAAGAAGTGCACAGCCGCCAATCACGAGGTGTCAGCGGCGGCAGGCTGTCATTAGGCGATTAAATTCCCGTAGCAGCCGATCTGTCTTCGTTCGCGTAAATCTTCATCAAGTTTCGATTTTCCGCGCGTTTCGATGCGAGGCGAGGCGAGGCGCGGCGCGGCGCGGCGCGGCGCGGCAAGGCGGGGCGAGGTGATATGATGCGAACGGCGTGAACGCCGGCGGCGTCTCCGCTCCGAAGCGCCGAAGGGCAAAAAGCACCGTCACCGCGGCGGTGATCAATAATACATCAAAGAATAACGGTGAGAATATCGGGAACGGCCAGCCGAACGTCGCGACGGCTAAAGATAACTCTACGAGACGTCTCACCCGCGCGCCTTGGAAAATACTTTAATGATAAATTCTCTTATGAACTTGGTGCCTATAGAGGAAACGAATGCCAATTAGCTCGCGATCGTTTCATTTTTCACTGTTACATGTCTCAATAATTAGGTCTGTAATTAACGACTGATTAAAAGAGTCTGCTCAAAATCATCCGTCAAGCGGGATTAGTAATGCTTATAGATTTTTCTTTAATATAATTTAATGTAACTTAATTTATTTAATATGTACAAAATTTACACGAGAAAAAAATTAATAGAAAAAAATTGTATATACAAATGATGAGACGCGTAATATTTTAACTGACAGTTAAAGAAAGGCGTTTGTATATTCATCCTTCGTATCATCCATTGTATAATTCGACAATTAAAAAAAAAACGAGATATGTATATAGATTGTATCGAGGAAATTTACATGTATCAAAGAATAAACGTCGAACGTATCAAGAGAGACAATGCGGCAGGCCTCGCGCAAAACTACGGCCGAGGAAAGAACTAATCGAAATTGGTCGGAGAGAATTTTATTAAAATAGCTGGCGACGCGACTAACTATAATATTGAGTTAATGACGGAAATTACTCGGCATTATTTACACATATAATCGCATATAAGCGTTGTTTTACGTTTTACGTACGATGTCGTAGGTTACGACCTGCATTAATCATAAGTGCGTTATACGCGCATTTAATGATTTATATTGAATCGGCGGAATAGAATTTATACATTGACAATCTGTTTGCGCAATGGCACACTTATGAATATTCGAATTGTAGACAACCGCTCTCAAGGTTGGGCAAGACATTTGCTTTATTATTGTGCAGCAATTATATGTGCCGTATTCTTAATTTATGATAATACATCTATTTTTATTGCATTGAATTTTATAACATCCACCTTTGACATACTTGTGTCTGCCATCAAGTTAAGGATACAAATTCCACTTCTGATTGACGTTCACATATTGCATATATATATACATATATATATACCTGGAAAGAACAATTTTGCTGAATCCAGATCTGAAAATAATTTTTGTTCAATAGTCAAAATTATTTTGTGCGAAAGTCAAAATGTTTCCTAGAATATCAAAACGTTTTATAGCAATACTTATCAGTTTTAACATTCCAACAAATTATTTTGATGATTCAATAAAAAATTATTTTCAGATCTGTTTTTAGTAAAATTTTTAGGTCTTTCAACAAAATCGTTCTTTCCGTGATATATATATACAAGGTGAGTCAAACGTTTCCGATTCTTTTAAAAATGCATCTCTGTGCATCTTAAAAAAATTGTGCCTTTCTCGATCACGGTGTGAATTTGAGATCAACGTTAATTGTCTCAGTAAAAATTTAATCGCAAACTATCATTATTCTTTCTTAAGCATTAAAAATATCCCGGCGATTAAATCTTGAAAATTAATTCGCGCGATTATGCAGCCTTTCTTAATGTTTATTAATAAACGAGACCCTCCGCTGATGGCCCTCTCGAATTTTAATAGTAACAGAACGGCGGCACTTTATTCATTCGCGTTTAATCGCGCGCGCCAAGTAGCAACTCCCGCCCGCCGCCGTTGCCGTTAGTGTCCCCCCGTTTCTAAAGCGAGCAGCAGTGGTTTTAGTTGGAGCGCACGCGTATCTCGGCGGTAATTTACGAGATCCTCCTTCGCCGGTCGATCGATCGTGCAGCCGTCGCGGCGTTGCGTTGCGTTGCGTTGCGTTGCGTCGCGATTCCGCCGCACAAGCATAAGCGTGCACACACGAGCGTGTTTACGCAGCGGCTGCTTAAAAAGGCGTGTCCTCGGTCGCCGCACGGTAATCACCGCGAAAATTGCGCGGTTTCCAATTGCGCGTATTGAAAACGGCCAACAAACCGTGGACGCTCGCTCGCTCGCCCGCTCGTCCGAGCTTGGTGTCTGCGAAGGAGAGAGAGAGAGAGAGAGAGGGAGAGAGAAAGAAAGAGGGGGCGAGACAGAGAGAAAAGGAGAGAAAGAAAGAGGGAGACCGGGATTCTATAATATTAAAGGTAAATATCCTTGAACGCTCGGTCATTAGAGCGAGCGATGCGTCCCGGCCGGCCCCGGACTCCCGCAATAATACGGTACGGCGTGCGTCTTATGTAAATTTCAAGGCACGCACTCTTCACCGGGGAAGAGAAAAATTTATGCCTGTCCCGCCGGCCAAGGTCTCGTTTCCTCTTCCTGCGTGTAAAGACGCCCCGCGCGACGGGCTGGAAAAGCCCGGTGAAACCTCGTGTATACGCGCTTCTATCCCCCGTCGCGAATCACGAACGAGGGTGGGAGAGGACATTAGCGAGTCCGTCGCCGTTCATTAGGACGTCACGTCTTTTTTTTCTTTCCTTTCTCTCCTCCTCTCCCACTGATAACAGGCTGTTCCGCTTCACAACGATTGTTTTTCTAATGTCTTCATAATTTCACGCGCGGCTATTTCTTTGCGTGGCTGCTATATAGGTTCGAAGCCTCGCGTAGAGAAAAATAGGATAACGTTACTCCTCGAGTGTTTTACATTATAACGTGCGTTGACTGCTTCAATTAATTGAGTAATTACGTTCAACCGCATAAATCCGGACTGGTAGCCGACGATGAAAATTGAAGAACAGCAATGCGGCTTTAGATTCACGGAGAGAACGATTTTGTTGAAAGGTCTAAAAGTTTTGCTAAATACAGAATTCTTGTTCGATCATCAAAATAAATTGTTGGAAAAAAGTTAGTTTTTTTTTCAAGTTATAAGCACTGCTACAAAACGTTTTGATATTCTAGCAATCATTGACTTTCGCACAAAAATATTTTGATTATTGAACAAAAATTATTTTCAAATCTGGATCCAGCAAAATTGTACTTCCGCGTCCTCATATAATCAAGAGCACTCTCTATATTCCGCGTAAGCGATTCTATCGATGATTCTTCTTGAAGTCGCGGCCATCGTCCACGAATTCGTCGCTCGCGGGTGCCCGCGTATGGACAATGAGTTTCCATCATTTCACGTGCGGCAAACCGGAGGATTGAGAAGAGGAAAGAGAGAACGTCCGGCTAAGAGGGAAAGTAGCAAAAAAAAAAAGGAGCGAGGGCGGCGGCGGGAAGGAATCGAAGGTGGACCACACGCACACACGACTTGCACGACGCGCCCGCGTGCACACGCGCGCACACACAATCGTCAAGCGAACGTGACCGAGGCGGACCGAGTTCATATTGTAATGCCGAGGTATCCATCCCGCTGCATTATCGTACAGTCCGCGAAAGCAGCCGCGTGCTGCGCTTCCGCGAGCGTGCTCTCCAGCACGGAACGGCCAGTACATATATACCTATAATACAATCGTGACACGAGCGCGCATAGGCCCCCTTCTGTCCCCTTCGCGGCGTATATAACATATATATATATATATATATATATATATAATATATATATTTCTTCATTGTCCAGAAGCAACGAGAACACGGCGAAACGAGATCTCGCTGTCGCGAAACGCGAGATGCGAGCTTCTTCTCGGGGCGATCTCTTTCTCGAACCGAAGGCAGCCGAGGGAATACAGGAAGGGAAGGGGGAAAGAGAGAGAGAGAGAGAGAGAAGGGGGACGAGGGGGACAAAAGGATCCCTTTGGGATACGCGAAATATTAAGTCGTAACCCGTTCGTAGCCAGATGGGTGGTCGCTCGCGAGCGGGCTACATGCACCGTCGTCGCGGGGAAATGCAAAATCGTCCGTACGTGCTCGAGTCCGTCCGTCCGTCCATCCGTTCGTCCGTCTGTCCGTCTGTCTGTTGAGTCTGTTCGTTCGTACACGGGCGGCAAAAGTGCATCCGTGTGTGCATGCAGCCGTGCGGCGGATACGGACGACGATTAGAAAACCGGAAATGACGAGCGCGGATCGAGCCGAGCCGACGCCGCGCCGCGCCGGGCGCTCGGATCGTCTCTCCTTCCTTCGGTCTCTCTCCCTCTCCCTCGACGTGGGATCTCCCATGGTGATCCAGAGGGAGAATGGTAATCAGTCCGGCCGCGACTGTACCGAGATAAACGAATCACGTATTATTATAATGGCCAGTTGCTAAATGGTTTTTTTCAATCCGTCCGTCCATCTCCGTCCGCCTGCGTCTCGGTCGTTCGTCTCCCATTCTTCTCTCCTCCGCTCTCCTCCCCCTCTCCTTCCACCTCCTCGCCCGGTTCCCGCACAGTCCACCGACTCGTCCGACCGCCTCGCCATTAATACTTCATTATAACCGTAATGAAAATAATAAGAAAGGCCATTTATCCGAGTCCGTGTAGTTTGCTGTTTCTTCCTTTCCTTCTTTCGTTCTTCGTTCGGCTCCGCTTCTCTTTCCTTCTCCCTCCCTCTCCACTCCCCTTGCCACTGCAGTCTCTCTCTCTCTCTCTCTCTCTCTCTCTCGTCCTCCCTTATTACTTTATACATACATTGAATGGGAATCGTGTTTCTCGTCCTTGATGAACGACTTGTCCTGTCCCTGATGGAAATCGCGGAACGTTCATTAGACGCAGCGATCGTCTCTGGATAGTAATAACTTACTAATACTGATAATATTAATAACTTCGCATTTCTCCGAACGCGATGTTCCGCGCGTCCCGTTATTTTCGATTATTACTGCCGCTTGAAGTCCGCGTTGCCGTCGCCGTTGCTTTCGCCATTTATGAATTTCAGAGCGGATACCTTTTATTTTTTTCAACAAACTTATACGCGACTACAACGCGCTACGCGCATTCTATTTCGCGGAATAACTTTTTTCTTCCCTATTTATCTTTAATGAAGGAGACATTACGTATTCCGTTTTGCAAGTTAGTCTCCATTCACTTTTTATCTTTTTTTTTTATTTTGAGAATATGGGAGTAATATATTCATTTTTACTTTGCGTTCCGCGTGCGAGCGCGAACGCGCAACACGCTCATTTCTGCGCGAGACGCGTTGTTTAGACGTTCGCTTTTAAAGAGCGTCGTGCATGCAACGCATTCGATTTTTAAGTATTTTTAAAGTATCATCGTGCATCGTGTAACGCTTTGCATCCTTATGTTTTGCATCCGCGGCATGTTGCGATGCGATATTCAATTTTACATACCGTGCGCGCGCGTGCTTGCGTTTGCGCGGCCCGAAGCGTTTCCAGTAATGATCAACGATCACGACGACGAAAAAAATCAGCTCGATTCTCGACAACGACGACGACGACGACGAGGACGTCTTGGACATTCAGGCGAGTCGACTCGGAGGAGGCTGAACGGAGAAAGAAAGAGAGAGAGAGAGAGAAAGAAAAGGAAAGGGCGGTACGGGGCATTTTCATTAGCATAAAATTCTTTTTAGTAATCTCGCATAATGTTTCTCTCTCTCTCTCTCTTCTCCCTGCCGCCCTCCCCACCAGCCGGGAAGCGGGAGCGGGCATATGCCAGAGCCTATCATTATAGAGAAGGAATCATTGGATGATCTTAATCATGCGAACCGCTCTCCGTGCCTTCGTGCCGGCCAATCGCGTCGGCCGATTTCGAATAATGGTTTCCACAGCGGTGTTGCGCTAAACTCGGAAATGTATACTGCCCCGCGTCCGAGAAAAACTATAATCGCCAACGAACCGTTTCACATCCACAATCGCACGACTGACCGTCCCAAGTTAGAAATTAGAAAGACGTCTATTCATCAGTTAAGGTTAAAAGACGATAGAAAAACTTTTTTCGATGAAGAGAAATATTTCACACACAAGTGACGAATTATAAGCTCTACGAGATTTATAATTAGCGTAACGTTGATATATGGAATTAAAAGAATATGAGAGAAATGCTTGAAATATATAGATGAAATTTAATTAAATGATAGCACAATACATATTATTAATTTATATATCAAAATTATGTGAAAATATATTAGCAATGTATTTTAGTGTAATCATATAATATATATTTTTTTAACAACATCGCCGAACACTACATTGACTTAATAATCCATACGAGACACGAATTAAGGAAGCGTATTATCATGTCCACCAGTCCACCTCGAGGCTTCACGGAGTGCGGGAGAAGAAAACGGACGGAGGGAAACGAAGTGCCGCCGCGATGCGCGAGCACAGATACGGTACGACCCCTTTAAAATCAGTCGCGGTCCTCTCTCTTTTCTCACCCTCTTTCTCTCGCGCGTTCTTCCCGCAACCCCTAATCGCGAGAGGTCGAGAGCCTTGACCGTGGCAGCTCGACCTATCTCAATCCATGCGGCGCAGGCGAAGGGACGGAGGCCGCCGCCGCCGCCGCCGCCGCCGCCGCCGCCGACGGCGCCGCCACCGCCGTAAGGGCTTCCACCCTTAAATTCCGGACAGGAGCTTTGTGGCTGTTAAGGGGTGGCGTGGGTACGGCGCGGCGTGGACGGGAAGGAGCAGGGGGCGGGAGGGGGGGACGGGGACGACGGCGGCGGCGGTGATGCCGGCGGTTTCGCTGCCGTGGAAGTGGAAGTGGCGTGGGACTCCACCGCACCGGCCCGACCGCGCGCGTTTCATCCCCGGGAAAACCCGTGAAAACCGCCACTTGTTGCGTTACCTGCTCTCTCGCGGCGTGCCCACGATTGAACGAATATATACGCGGGGCGAAGTATATACGCCGCGTGTATTTGTACACTCGGCCATCCCCCTCGTCGTCCCCCGTCCCGTCCCGCTTCCGCCCCCCTCCCCCGCCGCCACCGTCCTCCTACCCTCATCAGTTGACTCGCGCCGAATCGCCCGCGCGCGCTCTATATTATTATTATATATATATATATATGTAT
>NW_012028581.1:34532-100326 GCF_000956235.1 Wasmannia auropunctata | reverse complement strand
AGTACTTGAACATGCAACTTACTCGGGAACATATTCCGCTAATTACTAAATCATGAAGATAGTAACACTTGTTAAATGTTACGTATCGTATCAAACATTCATTTTCTTGCGATATATATATATATATATATATATATATATATATATACGCCGCTGCTGGCACACGACTGGCAAAATCCGGAGCACCGCGAAAAAGTTGAGTTATGTTAATGACACGTCATGCGGGTAGATCGTTTTCACAGCCGCGGCCGCCGCGTAACAGCGGCCGGCCGGCCTTGCATTTTCAAACTTGTTGATTGGACGGATCGCATTAATTGAGGGAGAGAGATTTGATTCATCCCAGATCCCGTCCACGCGAGACAGACGTGTGATCCAATAATAAATGCTATATCTGCGATCTTTAATAAAACGGAGACGGGGACGATCGAGAACGGACGTATGGCGTGGACGTGACTCAGCGCATCAT
The DNA here is from genome assembly GCF_000956235.1 of Wasmannia auropunctata. NCBI lineage: Eukaryota > Metazoa > Arthropoda > Insecta > Hymenoptera > Formicidae > Wasmannia > Wasmannia auropunctata. Next base: position 99,860 of record NW_012028581.1, on the reverse strand, counting down.
CGGACGGTTGTTCATCAGCCGTGAATTCACATCCCTCGGACGCGTGGTGTATCGTCCACCATCGTCGCGGGAATTCGCGGGCGCGTCTATTCTCGGCCGTGGCATGGTCGACATTGAAGATCCGAGAGAGATTCCCCCGAGATTCCAAAAATCGAATCGACGCGCTCAATGAAAGGGGGACCCGGTGCTTCAGTGAAAGAGGCAGATGGAGAGGGAGGGGGTTACGATAGGAAACGAGAGGGTGGGAAACGGTAAGCGCGGATTTGCATTCGAGGCGTGCAATTTCGGAACATTTTTCGCCCCCCTCTCCCTCCCCCTCCCGCCACCTTTTTGACGGAGGCTTCGAATTTCTCGGCGGTACTACCAGTAGGCAGCTAACTCGCGCGATTCTATCCCCCTCGTCGCGCCGTTCGTCGCCCACCTCTCCTTTCGCTCGAGACGCAAGGAGTCTCCACACCCTACACTTACAATCGGCTAGACGCAAAAAATGTCGACTTCGACGTTTCGGGAGTAAAATGTCTCTCTCTCTCTCTCTCTTATTCTCCTTCCCTCCGTCGGCCCCACGTTCACTCGCCCGCTCTCTCGCTCGCTCGCCGTGATTTTCGACGTAGGCGCTTGATCACGGGGGTAGGTAATATCAGTGCCCCGAGGCCGCCACCGTCCAAACAGCGCGCGCATAAGGGCTACGCCGATCATGCTACCGGGTACCGAAGCGCCGAATATCGAAATTACCTCCCCCCTCCCCTCCCCTCCCCCCGCCCCCCTCGGCCGCCCCTTACCGCGGAACTAAGACTCGATCGATATAATCATCGGTCTCTCACCTGCGGCCACGAATCGATACGCGCGCGCTCACCGTGCGCCCCGTGGAAAAGGTGATGGCCCACACTCCGCCGAGGGAGCCGAAGCCATAGGGGTCGAGAGGCCGAGGGAGGCCCACGGCGGCGAGGCTGGAGGAGGAGATATCTCGAGAGGAAACCGCTCTGCCACGAATCCGAAATCCCATTCAGAGAACCGAGTCCCGAATTCCATGATCGAAGCTGTATCCCCGCCGAGGATTTATCGACATTTCAAAATGTAAATTTAAATCCATCTCGGTGTTCATTGCGGCGTTATTATACTACATATATTTGTAATTTTTCATATATATCTTTGTAGATTACGATGTTAATATTACAGCGGTTACACACTAAACTTATACTTTTGTAAATAGTTAAAATATCGACAGTCGAATTGTCGATTTATGAGCCGAAATCACATATAGTGACGTGCATAAAGATTCACCTCTCCCTTCAAATATTGACAATCGGTTAAAAATTAAAATTGCGTAACGTTGCCTTTAGAAGAATTTACCTTTATGACTATTAAATATCGATGAATTTGATGAAAAATAAAAATCCCGATGTCAAGAACTGACAAAATCGAGAGGGGAAGGGGAGGGGCTGGACGTCCTACAAAATCTCCCTCATCACTTATTAACTCCCGGAGACGAGGCGTTGCAACTTTTATCGCTTCTTGTTATAGTATTATCTCATCTATTAGGCATGGCAGACGATAAATAATGTAGCTGCCGTACTATTGTAAGCGCGATGGGTTCGGTAAATGACGTAAGGAGGTTAATCGAGTCCTCGCATCGCGATAAAGAGACTCCGCTGCGAGTGGCCTACACTCCCAGACTCGATTTCCGAATCGAGACACTTCTATTAAGTATCGATCGTATACACAACGGCGATTATTATTCCGCACGCCTCGCGAGCGCGTATATAAGGCGCGTGTGCGAACGACTTCGACTTTTCGGGGAAAGGTGTGTTTGAAAAGACCAGCCAAAATCAGCTCATCCCGTGACTCGTCGATGCGATAAAAAGAAAAAAATAATTTCCCTCGACGACTGGCCGCGATTGGACTTTAAAGCGCAAGACCCGAGTGCAAGTAGCTACAGTTAAATAACTATAGTTGACTAACTCGGACTAGACTTGTATAACTACGTACGGTTTACCGTAATTGAATAACTACATGTGGCTAACGACCCGCGTGCCTTCGTCTGGACAACTCTATATAGCATCGGGCAATAATTGCGAGCGATACGCATTTTACGAAAGCGTCGTTCTTAATTATTATATCAACGAGTCGCTCCGCGACGGGAGGGAGGGAGGGAGGGAGGGAGGGGACGTTGGCCACGTATCCGCGATCGCGTTCTGATTCGCCGGAGTGATTCAATGCGGAGTCCGACGCACGAATTCTGGGTCAGAGAGCCGCGGTCGCATTGTCGAGACCGTAACGAGACAATTGCGACGATATACTTGTACGCGGTGTAACGCCGCGCCGCGCCGACCGAACGACCGCCCGCGCGCGCGCGCGAACGAGTAACGTAACCTTCGTTTCATTAAATCCCCGTGTACGGCCGCCAACCGACGACTTTGTCAGAATAAAAAGTGGGATATTAAAATTGCAAATTAACTTTTGTGGCGATCCCCAATCCCTCCTCGCTCGCCCACATCCCCTGGCAGCGTCCCTGGCGATTCGCGGTAGAATGTGGTGAACGCTCAGCGGAGCCGGGCTTGCGGCGTACACACGCGTGCGCGCGCGTACGAGCACGCACATGCACGCGTACGAAACGGAGCGCGCGGCACAAAGAGACGTTTTAAAAAGGGGGCGGCCGTAAAAATTTCATCGTAATAACCTTAGAAATTTTATAGAAATCATAAATTTGCCAGGGCGGCGCGGCGCTCTCGCCGTCCGCCCGCGAAACTCAGCTGCAATATTTAAACGCCCTTCAGAAATAATTGGCCGACTGGCTGTTCCGCGGCAAATGGTCCGAATGCGGGGGAGAGAAAGAGAGAGAGAAAAAGAGAGGGAGAGCAAAGGGTTAATTATCGCGTTAAAAAAAGAGAGAGCAGAGAAGAAGGGGAGAGGGGAGAGAAAAGAGCTACCTTTGCTGTACCTATACGTTTGCGCCTGATGTGCGCGAACCGACGCGAAGTAAGGAGGCAAAACATTGACGAGAAAACCGATAAATGGCTAGTATATATTTCGCGTTCACCAGTAGAGCGACGGATCGCCCGGACCGCGTCGCGGGTGAGGCAGAGATTGCGAGATAACGCGGAGGAAGAGGATCGATCTGACGCGCACGCGGGATCACGAGGATAATCCGTCACGATCGAGGAGTCAGCTCGAGTGCGCCACGCTATATACAGCCTCCAAGGTTGTAAATTTTGCGCGCGTATGCGCGCGCGCGCGTCCGCGAACGGAGCGAGAACGCGCGGGATAATGATACGGTATTTCTGGCATTCCGATAATCCGCCGCGATAAATCACGCCTAAACGGACGCGCGCGATGCGCCGTAAACATACGTTGCGGAGCGCGCGCGTCCGCCGGTTGAACCGAAAAGTCGAGAAGATTGATGATATTTTATAAGTTCCCCCCTCGTCGGGCGGCGCGTCGCGTCGGCCGGGTGGACGGAGGGAAAAACCTTCTGTTTCTTTCGCCGCTACGAAAGAGAATCGGGCGAGTCCGCGTAAACGGCGGGCGCGCGCTCGATGACTTACTCCGAGGATGAGACATCCCCGTCGCGAGAATCCCCCTCGGTGTCGTTCCGCGAAAAATTATGCATATCTTTTGCGTCCCCCTTCCCCCTCTGCATGGGGAAAGCTCGCCTCTATATAATTCCGATTATCGCGTCGCTTTTCGCAAACCGAAGACAAGCGAAGATTTGAACGTCAAATCGCGCACGGAAAGAACGATTTTGTTGAAAGACCTAAAAATTAATGCTAAAAACAGATCTGAAAATCATTTTTTATTGAATCATCAAAATAATTTGTTGGAATACTAAAACTGATAAGTATTACTATAAAACGTTTTGATATTCTAGCAATCATTTTGACTTTCGCACAAAACAATTTTGATTAAAAATTTTGAACAAAAATTAGTTTCAGATCAGGATTCAGCAAAATTGTTCTTTCCGTGTGCTGATCCTATAAAAATGCAACTTATTTAAATACAATTAAGATGTTCCAAAGAGAAAGAGAGATGATTTTAAATAATATTTAAATGTGTAATTCATTTATTTGGAAATATGTACAAAAAAAAAGAGAAATAATGTCCCTCATGTTCACTCTGGATATTCTGAATAAATATCACGATCTATCTTGAGTCCGTAGTTCAACATTCGCATAAAGACGACGATGCATTTAGACGATGCAGTTGATGAGAGCAGAACAGTTAACTCATTTATTACTCGTGTTATATTACATCAATTTCGTACATTCGCGTCGAGAAAGATTTCTCAAGATGCAGTTTAACGAATTCGTTGGCCTACTCATCCTCCTGGAGCGACCCTCGCAAAAGCCTCTTACTCCATGCGCCGCTTTTTTTTCCTTTTTCAATACGGTCGAACGTAATTTCGACTGTCCTTACCCTTTGTAAATCGCCCGTAAGGCGCGGAACGAGGAGCGCGCGGTCCCGGGACGAAACCTCTTTATCGTTTATGTCGCGGGGACGGAATATGTGTATATACATATATATATATACAATATGTATACATATATATATATATACATATAATGTTGCGGGGCCGCAAAGACATCGAGAACCGACGTCAAACGTCCCGCATTAAATTACATTGCATTTCCATGGCGGATAGACGAGGGACGCGGTGCATATGCATACCTGTCCTTTGTCCGGCGCGATGCACCGAAACGGTGTACCGGGTGGCCCGCCGCGGAGCTGTCCGTGTAGCGGAGAGCTATCACGCGGCCTCGGAAGCCACACGGCGGTCGTTACGGCGGCGGCTAGACGGGCTGAAAGTACGAGCTGACTCCGAACCGAAGATCAGAATTTTTCCTTCTTTTCTTTTTTCTTTTTTTTTTTATACGACGCAACCGGCCCCGCATCTGCGGAGGACCGGTGATTCGCAAACGAGCTGCAGGAGATGTTGGAATCGCATCTCCGCGTTACGAGGATTGCGATTCAAAACACACGGATCTCTCGTGATCGTCCCGCGTTCCCGAAATTCGCACGCACCCTGTAGATCAGGAGGGTACACCGAGAGACGTGCACACGTATACGGGGCGTCTCTGGACACGTGGTAGTTAAATCGAATTCCCCTGCTGTCCTGTCCGCCGGAGACACAAAGCAAAGGTTGCCGGAGTGGATGGGTCGCCCTGGGCGACCATCTAGCAAATTGCGGTATCTAAGTGCCCGCTGGAAACGGTCCGCTTTATCGCTCGGCTCTCGTCGAGAATTTCGAATTTCGGAAAGTCGCTCTCGCTCACACCGGGGAAGGAGGAGGGGGACGCCCGCTTGGTCGTGCGCGCGTGCGAACGGAGAGAAGATTCGCCTCTAAATCGCTAGAGTGGCCGGAAACCTCGACGGATTTTCATTGCTTGAACTGCGCGTCCGTAACTGCCCGTCGTAATAATTAATATAAAGTCCCGCAACGTGAGTAACGGCCAATGACGCCGCGCCGCGGCCGCGCGGTGCAGCGTGGACTAAATAATTGGATTACTTAACGTATTATAACTTTTTTAATAATAAAAAGGAAAAAGTTAAATGGAGTGTAAAAAAATTCACCTTACGTCCAGAATATTTTTAAACCCCCATGACACGCTTCACTCGATGACTTCAACATTATTTAAGAAATATTTTGCCATATTAATAAATTATTTTGACACTTTACAACATTTGTGTCCGCTCTCGTTGCTGGCCTTATCTCTTACATATTACATCGTACATTACGAGCTTATACATTAATATTTATTTAATTTTAAGAAATAATTCTTAGAATTGGATTAGTCATATTTAGGTTCTCAAATGAAAGAAGTCTCGCGATCGCTTCTTTGTGCGCTCAATAGAGAAATAACAGTGCCGATGAGAACGCACGTGAATTAAACGCGAGGTATGCCGCCGGTTCCGTTCCGATACGCTACCCGTCCCAATCCCGACAGTGTGTTTAGCATTTAGATGCGAATCGTGCGAGACCCGAGAGTGCGGCGCGCGGCGGCGAAGGTTTAAAACAACAACTCTTAGCGACAGATCAGGGTGGTCGGATCGCCCGGGCCCGGGGTGGGCGAGGGATCATTAGGACGGATTTTCCGCCGCGCGATTCTCTGATTGCCTCACGTACACGACGGTTACGCGCGATCATTCGGTTCGATGATAATTCCTCGGGCACTCCGGCACGTCTCCGCGGGGACCGCAGACGGGGAGAGAAGAGGGGGAAGAGGGGGGGGGGGAGGAAGGTGGTGGACGGGACGGGCGAGGACCAAGAGGGTGATCTCCTACGATCGCACGCAATTACATGCTGAATCTTTAATGGAACGTTTCGAGCCTGGAATTAGTCGAATGCCATGGAAAGCCATCGCCACGTAATGCAGCCGCGGTCTCTCTCTCCCTCTCGCGCGAGAGATCAGGCCCTCCTTCTGGGTCTTATGCCTCGGGTACGTGAGCCACGGAGACGGACTACCGTCCATATCTCTTATGGACCTCTTACAGGTAGATGGGAAACCGAACGATATAGGCGCGTTGAGACCATCGAAACGTTCGAGCGACCGCGTAGTTTTTAATCGAGGATTCGAGACGGCATATACTATTTCAATCCACTGCTAACATTTATATAAGTTATACATATTTATAATTTTTGTCTTAATTTCATATGTTTCTTCTTTTTAAGAACTCTATATCTTTAATAATTTTACATTTTTCTTCTCAAAACCACTTAAATTTCAGATGTAAAGTATTCAATAATACGTAATTCCGAGTCTTTAACTTTGAAGAAAATAATTTGACCATACAATATGTTACTCATACACACTTGTTCCAAGAACCTATAAAGGCAAACACGCGCGGACAAGTATAAACGCGTGAAAACGTCGGCCGACGCTCCTCCGTGGCCTCGGCCGCCCAAGGTACACGCCCGTACCTCCTTTTTCTTTCCACGGAGTATTATTCCGGCATTATTCAGAAGATCGGAATGCAGGTGTACAGTTACGGTTACCAGTAAACGCGCCGCACAGGCCCCGCGGTTGACAATGCCGCGACTTCTTGTCACGGGGGAGCCCTCCGCTGCGCACCCACCCACCCCCCTTCTCCACCCTCCCTCCCACCCACCTGCCGTCTTCCACGCTCCTCTTCGCCCAGTCGTCGTCGTCGTCGTCGTCGTCGTCGTCGTCGTCGTCATCCTTTCTCGTCCATTCTTCTTCACGCGCGACTCTCTTTATCCTCGCCAACGTTTCTCTCCCCTCCCTCCCCCGCCACCTTACGATACGCGACCGCTACACGACGCGTGTCTTTAACCTCCGTCCATCGTCATTGTCGTCGGTTCGTGGGTGCGTTTGTAACGCGCGCGACGTGCTCGGGTACCCTAGGACCCAACGGCGACAATCGATAACGCCGTCACGATCGCGGAGGACACGCACACGCTCCTGTGTCCCCTTATGTTAATGAGCTCTTAATATTCCGCGCGTCCGACTTCTTCGCCTCCTTCTTCTTCATCTCCCTCATCTGCGCCGTGCGCGCGCGCGCTTCATCGCGTCTATACTCTCCATCTTCCGTCCTTCTCCTCCTCCTCGACGTCGTCGTCGTCGTCGTCGTCGTTGCACGACAACGTCTGAGCAATGTTTGCCATTACAAAGCAGGGAATTAATTCATCTCTTCTTCGATCGCGTGGCTAAACCCGTTACTAAGTCGTTACCAACTTTCGGCCGGGTCGTCGTTTAACGCGTATTAATCGCGTGTAATCGCAATTGCGAGGGCTCTCGGGGTGAGCGCATCATGAAAGCACTCTCGGCTAAGACGCTTTCCCGTCGGGCTGTGATTTTTCACATTTTTATCTCTACAGGTATATGTTAACCTTTAAACCACCACGCCCAAAAAATCACACTACCACAATGTCGGTCTGACAAACCGCTATTATGCTTCCGCTGATTTTATAAGTTAATTATAATAAAAATGTATGTTTTCTGAATACTTAATTGATGGGGAAAAGAAAATTGTTTAAAAGGAATATGTTTTAATGTGAGGATTGACAAAAAAATCTTGTAAAATAAAATATATTTAAATGGTGACAAATAAGAAAATTGTTGACAATTAACGCTTCAATAGCAATCTGTGAAATCGATATTATAGTGGTTTAAAGGTTAAACGCTCGCGTATGTGGAGATAAAAAGAATAAATTCTATTCGGCTGAGCCAATGCTGCAGAACACTTACAAGAGGAACCAACAACAATCGCCACCAAGGATTACGCAAGTTATTCCGCAAACACACGGCGGAGTATATACGTACGCTGGAATCCTGTGGATTCGGCCGATACTTTCTATTCCGAAAACACAGGCCGTTCTACTTGGAAGCGAAGCGACAAACTTACGTAACGGCCGACCGACCGATCGACGCTTCGCTCGCGGGAGGTGAAGGATAAGTTTGCGAGGGCTCGAACGATAGAGAGGAATCACGCGTTCCCCCGCGCGTTTAACAGTCTCGATTCCCCGCCTCGCATTAGCCGTTTCTCTCTCAGCCCGAACCTGCAACGGGCCATTTATCATCGTCCGATAGATCGACCGCCTGCCTCGATCGAAAAATTACCATCGACGCAATAAATAACGCCGCGAATTACCGGACGTCTTCGCGGCTCGCGAGATTCAACGCTTCAATGGTTGTCAGTTCGAGATATACCTCGAGAGAGAGAGAGAGAGAGAGAGAGAGAGAGAGAGAAGAGGGGGGGAGAAGCCTTCCCCCGCGAATTCTCATTTGTTTGATCGAAATGTTCGTTAAAGCTTGATTACTTCCGTCGTTTAAAAAATCTCTCGCGCTGCCAACGCCCGTGCAACCTCGCTTGTGGAAGTAACAATTTAATTTCTTGTTTTATATCTTTCTAACGAATATAATTTTATCTCTATTTTTCCTCTACGCACTGCTCTTTTTTTGTTCCCAAATCTATCCTGATCCTATTTTTGCGAACAGCAATCGTCAAGATGGAAACCATTTCACTGTAACGTTGAAATTTTTGCGGGAATATCTAACCGAGCGCTGTTTATTCACAGAAATGCTCCTCCAGTCCGGAACGAAATGATAACTGACACACTAGTCGGCTTTCGTTCTTCGGGAATCGAAGAGGTTGACAACCGCCATTTGGAGCACGCACACGAGAGAGGGGAGAGGGAGAGAGAGAGAAAGAGAGAGAGAGAGAGAGAGAGGGCAGGCGCGAGGAAATACGCGGGTATAAGTTAGCCGTAAGTAAGTATAAGCGTCGTTCGATCGGATATCTCTCCGGCGCGTTTAAGCCGGTAAGAGACCCGATATCATTAATAATAATTATACAATTACATGTAGGTATACGGCGTATCCAGGGCCCCGGTATAGTTTAGTGCCGTGTTATTATCCCGTTCTCGTCTCGAAGGCGGCGGCGGCGCGAGAGGCAACGGCGGCGGTGCGAGGAGAGAGCGATGCACCGGGGCCTCCTCTGCTGCCCCGGTATAGATATATGTTATTACTTATAATATTTCATCTTCGGAATTGGCGGTTGCGCCTTTGTTTATGCCATGGGAACGCGTCATAGGCGGTTATAACTAAGGGTGGAAAACGAGAGCTCCGCGCGGCGCTCACCTCGGCCGCGCGCCGCGCTGGTACCCGCGCGGTGAACGCTCCTCGCCACGAAAGGAAAGACGGAGGCGCGTTTGATCGGGTGCCGTCGCGGCGCGCGGCTTCGCAAAGCGGGTTGCAACGCGCGCGCGTTGCACCGGCAGACAGGCAGGCCGGCCGACCAACCGACCAACCGACCGACCGACCGACCGACCGAGAGACCGAGCGACTGACCGACCAAGCCGCTTCTTTCATATGCGCGCTGCCCCCTCACACCGAGACAGACATTCACAGAAACGTACTTTTGCTGCGGCGAAGTTACGGCGAGCGGCTCTAACGACGGACGGATGGACGGCGCCCTTTTAAAACCGTTCGCCTGCGTAGAATTTAATTAAACTTACGTACGGCCGCGCTCGCGCCCCGGCAATCGCGGCAGGTCGGCCCCGTGCTTTACGCGCGAATTTTTCGCCGTAAGAATCGCGCGGCGCGCGGCAACGCGACCGTTTTACAGTTATGCAATCATAATGCACGTAACTAAGCTTTGACTGTCGCTGAATAATGCAGCCAGTTCCACGTACTCCGCTCGCGGCGCAGAAATATTATGTATACACAGGCACCGGCGTCGTGTGTGCAAATAGTAACGCTACGCGCGTCTTACAATTCGATCGTATCGCCCCTCCCCCCCTGCCCCCTCTCCCTCTCTCGCTCCCCCTCCGGCCGAGGATGAAACAGCCGTAACTCCCTTCAATTGTCATTCAGTAATTACTCGGAAAATGTGGAATGAAATGAAGGGCCCCGGGCGGTAACACGATGAGCCGCGCACGAGGGAAAAACCGTGTGAGGCTCGGAACAATATGTTTATGCTTAGCATAAAGACCATAATTCCAGACATTCTACGTTTGTAACAAAGGTAAAAGAATAATTGGATTGGTTCCGCGGTTTTAATGTTTTCATTGCTCAGGAACGAGATTTCTTTTTGTTTCCCACCTTACCGCGAACAGTAATTGCTACGATTTATATATATATATATATACACATATATGTATATTTTTTGGCTAATTATATGTATATAAAATTTATATATATATTCATTAATTTCAGAATTGGGTAGTGCCTAGTTAAAGATAAAAGTTAAGTTGAGAAGTTAAATAATTTTAACTTAATTTAGTTACAATTTCGGTAACTATTAACTTTTGGTTTAACTTTCTTAAAGTTACATTTTTAGTGCTTCTTATGTAAACCCAAGAAAATATACATATCTGCGTTGGTGTCTTTAAACTCGAATTTGAGAAAGCACATCAAGGCAAGTTGTTAATATAATAAATATAGTCTGGCCGCGGAAAGGAATCGCTGTTCGTGGACATTCTACACGGAAAGAACGATTTTGTTGAAAGGTTTAAAAATTTTGCTAAAAACAGATCTGGAAATAATTTTTTATTAAATCATCAAAATAATTTGTTGGAATATTAAAATATGATAAGCACTGCTATAAAACGTTTTGATATTCTAGCAATCATTTTGACTTTTGCACAAAATTATTTTGATTATTGAACAAAAATTATTTTCAGATCTGGATTCAGTAAAAGTGTTCTTTTCGTGTATCTATGCATTGAATCATGTTGGAAGAACTCGAAATAGGTCTTCTTTCTGCGGTCTGACGGAAATAAATATAACAAATATACACTTTATTTAGAACTCTGAAAATATGAAATAAAAAAATTTAACTTTTAACTTTTCAATTATTTTTTTATATTAACTTAACTTTTAATTTAATTAATTTCATTATGAATTAAGTTGTATCTTAACTAAGTTAAATTTTTAAGGCTGCAGTCGAAAACTGCCAAAAGTCCTGAAAACTGCCATTGTATGTGCGAAATTGACCCGAAAACTGCCTTTTCATATATATATATATGATTTATATTCATGTGAGTAACGGCATTAACGAAGAATTCGAAAAAAAAAAAATGCAAGTACCGCGAGCCATTGGAATATCCAATGAAATAGCCTAACCGTGGAATATCCGCGCCGCACACGAGCCGAGCACACGTACGGTATACTTATACAGTGCGTACCATCTTGCGCGGGCGCGATACGCTCGGATTTCCGAATGACTTTGAAAAGAAGAGTCACTGCTGCGGCGCGGGAATGTAAGATCGGGAGTTCGACGACGGCCGACAAATTATAGGAATCTTCCGTGTATTTCCCCGCGATACGCACTTCTCTGCCATGTCGTGGCCGTGGTGTATCATTACTCGCGCGCCGATTACCGCGGGCCGGTCCCGTGTCTTTTTGCCGGCAATCGGACGCGAACGGAGAGAGCGGAGAGAGAGAGAGAGAGAAGAGAGACACTGCCGCACGTCAGATACACACGTGGAAAAATCCGCGAACGTTATACATGCAAGCTACGGACTTGTAAATGAGACCCCTCTCCCCCTCCAACCCGGTTCGACGAACCGGACGGACATATATTCGACGGTTTCCACCGGGAAAATTTATAACCCGACTGATTGAATATAGGCGGATGCGTTCCGAGAAGTACTATGCCTGATTAGAAAGCCCGGCATGCACACACGCGGCAATGCATCTGCAGCCCCGCCCATTCCCGTCCTCGTCCGTTCGCACCCTTTTCTATATATGTATATATGAATATATATGCGCTGTACAAGGTGCCCACGGGCGACGCACACCGGGCGCACGGCCGCGGTTGTACCGTGTCGTATAATAAAGGTATTTTACGAGATGTAATAAGCCGCCCTCATAAAATTCTTTGCACCGAAATTTCGCGCTTCACTCCGGCCCGCACGTGTCGTCCCCGCGCGCTATTTCGGTGATTACGTTCCTCCTGTATCGATCGTTTTTTTCTTTCTATTTCGCGACTTTTAGAAACGGGACATCAATTGTCGAAGCCGTTTCCTCCTCAATGATTGAGCAAACAAACCTTTTCGGCTGTTTCGGACCGAAGCAAAGCTCGTCGGATTTTTATATCCATGCGCGACTTGCACAGTCGCAATTATAAATTTATCGCCGTCTGCAATCAGACGTTTAATATTAATTTCCAAGTTAATCGATACGACAAGAATAGATCACAACTGAATCGAAAAAAAAATATCAATGACAGAGACTCGCCGAGAGAAAAATCTAATGGATCATGAATGACACGCACTGGTCTATTGAAACACCCTGTATATGCATTTGCACTGTTGGACGCGGCGCCCCGGCTGAGGGGTGGAAAATGATGGACCTTTCGCGCCGCGTCCGGAGACTCTTTGAAGTCAATTTCATGGTGGATGTAGAGAAAGAGAAGTCATGGTGTTCGCGTAAAAGTCGCGTACTTCCCGGTGAGTGAGAAAATGACACGCAAAGCCGGTCGTGCGTGCGTGAAAATAAAACATCTTGTTTTCCTCCGGCGGGCTCTCTTTTCTCTCGCGTATTACGACTCATGAAAACTTCGGAGTTGTTTCTCATTTTAAAGAGAGAGAGAGAGAGAGAGAGAAAAGGAGAGAAAAAAATTTCCTGCTTTGACTATTTTCTACGATTTTCGATTGCCGCGTCTTTAAACGACATTTTAATTGTCATTAACCTTCCCTTGAATTCAAGCAATAATTTTTCGAAGAGTAACACTGCTGGATCAAAACACTGACTGACGAACGAGACAGCCAATGAAAAAATTAGTGCGCTAATATTAATACGAAACAAATTTTATTTTAAAATTTACCCTGAAAATTATGGTAATCGTAGGACAACATAATATTTCGACGAATTTTATGTGATTTTTACTATTTTCTTAAATAAATATTACAACAAATTTATTGTAGTGCGCAGTAGAAACAAAGAAAATCACAAAATTTATCGAAATATTATACTATGTTGTCTCACGATTAACATGATTTTTAGGGTAAATTTTAAAAGGGAATTTTCTCCGTGTAGGTCAATTAGTTGAGTATATAATTTCTTTGAAACTGCTGTGCGTCAATAATTTAGGAATCGCAATTAATCCATCGATAGATGGGATTCTCTTCGAGCCAATCGCGCGTTGCACAGAGGCATTATTCGGAGACATTCGCGCGGTTTCATCAAACCGACGGCCGTGTGCTTTTGTCGAAACGTTTAACCTGCCAATTTCTACCGGCAGGGGGCAAAGGCTAGGAAACGCGGCTAGGTCGATCGAGCTGCATCTAATCGCGCACGTGCGCGCGACAACGACGGCTACCGGCGGCGGCATTTAATCGACAAGCAGCGCGCCGGGGGTTTGCGCGACTCGCACGATGTAAACTAATTACCCGGCACTTTGCGCACGCCGCCTCCCCGCCTTCTCCCACCCTTTCTCTCTCTCTCTCTCTCTCTCTCACTCTCCTCTCTTCGCTTTCTCCGGACATTCTAACCACCCTCAGAATCTTTGGCCGGCGGCTAATTGACGTTGTCGGGTTACTTTTACGAGTGACCGACCGGCGCGTTTCGACAAAAGGCGCGATTGCGCGACGCAATTATGCACGCGTTATAGGTCCGATCGCACGGCGAGAAATGCAGGACGTTCGTAACACGGCAGATCCTTTTCCCCTGAATTACGTCCTATCAATTCCTGCAGCAGTTGAAGAATCCGTTGATAAACTTGTGCGGAATGTGTCTGTATCTTGCAAAAATTAAGACACGTATCATTAAAATCTTCAACACAAAAAATTGTATCAACACACTGAGAAAAAAAAGATATAAAATGAAATGAATATTTCTTGGTTCACTATACATGGCGATCACGGGCTGTCAAGCAATTATTTGTTAATTCACAAAAATATCATGTTATTGATGTATGTTTAATTCAAAAACATATATAATTGAATGAAAAAAAAAATTGTCAACAAACGCATTTAGTTATTTTAAAACTTTTTTTCTCAGTGCAGCATTATATAATCGTTCGATCGCACGGCGAGAAATGCAGGACGTTCTAATTCTAACACGGCAGATTCTTTTCCCCTGCATTACGTCCTATCAATTTCAGTTGAAGAATCCGTCGATAAACTTGTGCGGAATGTGTTTGTATCTTGAAAAATTTAAGACACGTATCATTAAAATATTTTCTACACAAAAAAAAGTTATATCAATACACTGAGAAAAAAAAAATAAAATCAAATGAATATTTCTTAATTCAACTATAATACCTACATGACGATCACGGGCTGTCAAACAATTATTTATTAGTTCAACAAAATACTAGTTAATTGACAAAAATATCATGTTAATGTTATTGATGTATGTTTAATTAAAAAAACATATATAATTGAACTAAAGAAAAACAAAACGCATTTAGTTATTTGAAAACTTTTTTTCTCAGTGCAGCAATAGCCGACCGCATCTAATTGAAAATAATCTTAATTTGTTGTTAGTTCAATGATAATATTAATTGAACAAATATTGTTAATTGCCCCATTAATAATATTGATATTGAATCAACAAGTTTATTTTTAATTAGACTGTTGTTGTATAATATTGTTCATAATATTATTTTTTTCCCACGTAGAAAGGATAGTGTCGTTCACAATGAGGATTTTAAGCCGTAAGCAGTAAGAAATAGACCAATCGTATTCAAATATGAGGAGAATAATCGATTGTAATTGGTCAATGTCTTATAAGGCTTAAAATCGTTATTGTGGATCAACACATACTCTTATGGACATCGCGATTTAGTCCTTAAATCAAGTCATGCAAAAATAGTTTCGTTAAAAACACGCAGCTCCCGTGTAAACTTCTTTTTATTCTACCAATCTACAGGCAAAAAGTGATCTCATTTAACTAGTAGCTTTTAAAAAGCTAAAAATAAACAATTTGCATAACTAAACCGCTTACAAATTACCGTGGTAATCTCGATGCCTTACTGGTTACGAGATTTAATTGCGTGCGTTCGTAAAAAGAAAAAAAAAACGAAGATATCTTCGATGTATCCTTTTACAAATTATATACAAATGTCGACACGCGTGTTCCGCATGTCCGTCGTTCGGAGCGCGCTCGTAAATAAGGCCGATCGATGCAATATTTCACAGCGTGATTATGTAACAATCGCAGTCGTATTCGCGACTATTACGCGCGCGGCACGATACCCGCGGGTTATCTGAAATCGCTTTTACAAGTATACAGCGTCGTTCGGCTTATCGGCGCGCGGCTCGGCCGATAAAATTTGCAGCTCTAAAATCTGAAGCACGCGTTCTCTAGTCAGCGATTCCGTGCGCGGGGCACGCGCGCGCGACACCGCGCGATTCAGAAATCGTAAAGATAGCGACGAGACTCCGTCTTCGATCGGTCGTCTTCTCGCGCTTTCTCGGGCGGAAACGCGACGCGGATAAAGAATAAAGAGCGGCGGGACGTGAAAATATTTACCGAGACGATTTTTCACAAAAATTTTAACCTCCGCTTAAGTGTCGTTTACAATGAGATTACGAATATTCGCTTCCCAAACTTTCCAAGTTATGTTAAATCAGTCTCGTAAAATTATTTTTGTACTTCTCGATTAATGGCAACATCCAGATGTGACCTAAAGCGACGTCTACAATGAGACTTAAGATTTTAAAAAATTAACCAATCACAATCGATTATTCTTCTCACATGAAATGAATAATCGTCTGTAACTGATCAATTTTCTTAAGATTTAAGATTTAAGGAAATTAATCAGTTATGTGTACAGTCGATTATTCATCTCGATTGTGATTGGTCAGTTTTCTTAAATCTTAAGTCTTAAGTCTCATTGTAGGCGCCGCTTTAGATCACATCTAGATATTGCTATTAATCGAGAAGTACAAAAATAATTTTACCAGACCGACTTAACGTATCTTGGAAAGTTTGGGAAGCGAATGCTCGTATTGTCCGTAAAATCTCCGTCGTTTCCTCATCCGGAGCATTTGCATCTACTGTCGCAGCTCGCAGCTCGCTGTTAATAATTTTTGAGGGACGCACTCTACATATATCTTTCACCTTCGCCGTTCTTTTTCTTGCCTTGTTGTTTTTACCGGGCATGTATACACACACATATACACACACACACACATACATACACGTACGTACGCTCGTGCGCACGATGTACGACGAGGTCTGGCGCGAATTAGGTCAGTTTATCCCGCTAATGGGAAATATAAAGTCGCATGCACAAATACGCGCGTAAATTAAATTTAACAGCCGTCCCCGGCGATACGTGTGATTTACCGTTGTGTTTGTGCTTCGCATACAGCCACGAAGTATGTAATAAAATAAACGGCCCCGCGGCAAGAGTGGCCGGGGCGTACTTTACAGTTTATCCGGTGAAACCGCGCGGTTACAATAATTTACACGTTTGGCCTCTTTACATTGTGTACATATATACGGAAAGAAAGGAGGCGGAACGTCTCGACGACGACGAGGCGGCAATATCGACGAGGCTGTCGAATTCACTCTCCGCGCCGACTGTCGAGTCTCCGCGCTCGGCGAGACGCGATAATTGAAGGTGTCGGTGAAAATGGGAATTTCATATATTCACATGCGCGAATACATGAAATGCGTGTCTCGATTTTCTAAATCTATAGAATTGAGAACTAAATTCACTGGAAAATTTCGAAGATCTCTTAAGAGGTTTGAATACACATATATTAACAATTATCTTATATAAAATTGTATTTCCTTCCCGCTAAGTAAAATAGTATATCGTATAATCAATATTTTTTTTTTTACGATGTAATCTTTTTTTTAGCTGTACATTAAAATTCAACCTAAACCTAACAACAATTATGTTGTCAATCAAAAGTTGTGTTTCAACGAGATTGGATTCAAAAAACCTTGATTCGCATATCTCTACTATCTATTGCTAAAAACAAACTAAAACAGGAAATAAATTATTATAGTAGCAAACTATTTAGTTTCTGTCGGTTTACGCACTTTTATCCCTAAAGCTTATAATACTTTAAGAAACGATAAATATTGCGTGGCTTAAAACTTCCCCTGACTCACACGCTCCTCCCATCGTTTTTCTTACTCTGCACCGGAAAGAAACACTACTTCCCTCCCCCCCTCCCCTGCCGATGTAGCGCCCTCGTCTCCAAGTGCTCCCATCGGCGATTGTTATTGCTCCGCGGGCAGCTGTTGTAATTTCAGGTAATTCGAGCGATCCGACGGCGGCGGATCGGCCGCGCGCGTCGAAGCCGCTTCGGCGGGCGAGTTATTTGTTGCCGGAGCGAGGTGCGCAGCGCGCGTATAGAACCGATCGAGCGAGTCGCGCCGCGCCGCGCCGCGCCGCGCCAGACGCGCGTCGAGGGCGAGCGATAATATTCGCACGGCGAGTGTTATGAGAGAACGCTCATCCGCGTCTGTTATTCTACGGGAGGAAGTACCGCGGACTCGTTTCCTGCCCGACATCGGCCCGCCGTCGATTATCACTATAACGTGATACACGCGCGCGGCGTAAAGCGTATACGTACGTACGTACGTTCGTAACGTACGTACGCGACGCGTATCGATTCTCTCTCTCTCTCGTGCGCGTCACACACTATACGCGCTTCGCGAAAATATTCAAATTTCTCTCGAGGGCAAAGTTCTTCGCTGATGTGGTGGGGGGGGGATGGGTGGGGGAGGCGGGGAACTCCGTCAAGCGAAGATCCCAACGAGGTGAGAGAGCGCGGCGTGATCCGCATATTTTATCGCGGCCGAAAACGCGATGTTACTTAAGCGAGACAGCGAGAGAAAGATACAATTATTGTTACTCTGATAAAATATTGTTTAGCACAATCAGCTCGCAGAACCATCATGGTAATCTACCAGTATTGCTGCGAATAATAATTAAGAAATAGATTATAAAAAGAAAATTAAAGAGGACGGAATACACGGTCTTTGACAGAAGAAGATTTCTTAAATCTTGCAGTGTCTTTTAAATTTTGAACCAATCGTTCAAGTTTCGGATCGTACAGGTTAAAACGCCGTACCGAGAGGTCGGATTTAGAAAGACTAAGTTTTAAAGTGCACGAGCTGTTGAAATTTTGAACAATTTTCGACAATTGCACAAAGCTGTCTCCAACTCGAATCTATTTCCATTTCTCCGCCTCTCCCCTCTCCTCCATCTCTCTCTCTCTTTCTCTCTGCCGCTGCCACATCGTCGTTACGCATCGACGTAATCCACGATTATGGAGAATGATCGATAACCCTACGCGTGCATATGCTATGCACATATATATATATATATATATACATACATATATTATATATATATATATATATATATATATAATATATATGTATATATCGCGCACGTAATCATTTTCAACAAGCGTTAACCATTTCAGAAACAGCGACCGAGAATCATCCTATATAATTATATTCGCAACGGTGATCATTATATTATTATAACGTCACAGTGGATACGGCGTTACGTTAATAATAACGATCATTATTATTACAGGGCCATTACGAAATACGCGGCGGGCGCGGATACGTCCTAGCGCGCGCTCGTTCGCGAATGCGCCGCAATGTCTGTTATGTCATTGTCGAGGGGGCCGCGAGACCGGCGGATGGATAACGCTGTTCATCTTGCTCCGCGTATATAAACCGAAGTAAGTGCGCGCGGGCGGGGGCGCGTTTCGCCCCCATCGTAAATCGCGAATGATTCCGCTAAATTTCCATCTCGTCGAACGCGCGCGTGGGGTGGTATATATAGGGAGGGAGGGGGGGGGGACTACGCCACGTCGGCGTTAGGGGTTGGCGCGCTCGTCGATGGTGCCGGTGTATGGATAATGGGCAGGGTGAATGATAATGCCGCGTGCACACCGTGCCTTCCCGCGGCGCGCATTCCTCTATCATGCAGGTATATACTATTCGGTTTCCGAACCGTTGCCGAGGTTCGGTCAATCGACTACGTATACGGGCGATTGAACCGTTCGAAAATTAGAACAGTTCGGAATCGCTTCGGAAAAAAAATGGAACGGCCACTCGGAAAGCCCGGTTCGAGATTCGAACGGATTAAAAAGAAAAAAAATGCGACGGAAAGATATCTGAGATCCACGTAGAAATGTATGATTAAAAAAGTATTGCACAGGTATATACCGGCTTCTGGTACTTGTGATTTCCGTTAAAAACAATAGTTTTGGAATGCTTATGCAAGCCTCAAGGACCCATAAATGGCACGGATAATAGACGGAATCGCGGAATTAAGGAGATTATCAGGAGCGCTAAGTAAAAATTACGACCGGCGGTCGGTGTATAATTAAATAATAATAGCGGCGTTTATATAAAACCAGCGCGCGCACATACGCTCTCCTTCTCGCTACGTATATACTTATCTCTCTACTCTAAAGAAATCACGCGAAGCGTATCGAACTCCGCGCGCATTTTGATTCTAGGAAGGAAGACGATTTCGCGCAGAAACACGCCCGATCATAATGCGCCGTTTGCGCGCCTCCTCGCCCTTACGCCGCGTCGGTAATTTTGATAATTCTGGGTTTCGGATAAGGGCCCGCCTGGAATCCGGCTACCAGTCTTTACGCGGCTGGATTTTATTATTCGTACCTTCGGGTCGTCCCGGGCGCATCGATGCATTATCGGCAGCGCGGTAGCCGATCCTCGGCGATCTGATCGCTCTCTAATTCCCCCCAACGTTCGAGATATCTCGATAAATCCCGCCAGACGTCTCGGATCAGAAGTCTCGTATTTATATTCAATAGAAGTAATGGGGAATGCCCATAATAATTATTCAAATATTTAATAATAATATAATATTAGAGCTGGATTGTAAGATTATACCTAATCGATTAATCATTATAGGATTGCAATCCGTGATATTTAAATATATTATAAGGAATCCTTCCTTTACGAGGAATTGTAGAAACCTGGTAAAATCTGAGAAATAATTGCTATTTTTTATATGGGAAATTTAATAGTCACGTTACCAATGACGATTAAGTTAAATATAATTATTCATTTATTCTATTATCCGTCATGGTTACTACGATTACTTATACGATTACGGCGCTCGCAAGCTCCGAATAAGTGATTTCGCCTCTTTCCCGTCATCCTCGCGGGAGACGCGCGACATAAACGGGATATATATAGGGAAGTTAGCAGTCTCTGGTATTGTGGATGAAGTCTGCCGAGTCTCGCGGAGCACGTAGGAAAATAAACTTTTTGTAGCCATCGGCGGGAGGCGGCGTGGCGGCGGGACGTATAAAAGCGGGGGATCTTCCAGTAGCCAGCCAGCCACCGTCGCCTTTAAGCTTTTCTTTCCTTCGCGTAACTTTCGCCGCGCGAGCATCCTCCGCGCGCGATAAGACGCGGGCGCGGCGACGAGCGTTACCCAAGAATGGAGATTTCGTTCGTTTACGGGCAAGGACGACCGATAAATCCCCGAGACATCTCCATCGCAGATGTCGTGTACGGGCACGACATGTGAAGGCCCGTACACAGACGCGGGTGCGGGTTGCGCGAGAAGGGGAGAATAAACGAGTGAGGGCACGGCAAGAGGAGGAGGGGGGGGAGGGGGCGCGAAAGATAGGGAAGAAGGGAGAGAGAGAGAGAGAGAGAGAGTGAGACGAAGAGCGAGACGAAGAGGGGGACGCACGGTGGATGGAGATCGAGCCGGGTGCACTTAGCCCGCCTTATGCACCGTACCGGTTCTAGCAATGGTCGAGTCGGTCACGAATACCTAATCAATAATTATTACCGCGAGACTCTCTATTTTTGCGAAGAGAAAGAGAGTCGGGCTCCCTCCCCCCTCCGCCTCCCATCCCCTTCTCGTCCCCTTGCCTCCGTTCCCTACCACGACGAGGCCCAAGGACCCCTCCGTCCCGCTCCTTTAATCTCGCGTTTTCTCTCTCGCTCTCTCTCTCTCTCTTTCTCTCTCCTTCTTTCTCTTTCCCTCCGCTATCGTCCCGGACTCCCCTTCCCTCCCCAACGCCGTGCACCGTGTGCCGCCATATTTGCATATTTATAAGGGAATGTAATCGCAGAGCTCGGTTTTCGCCGTTCTCGTCGCTCGCTGCCATGGAAAGAATTCCCGCAAGATGGCGGAAAGATTCGTGGTAGACATGCGATCCGATTTCCTACTCTCCACCCCCCCTCCTCCCCCCTCCTCCCGCCCGCCGAGTCTGCAACCCTCCCCTCTGCGTAACGTATCATCAGCCGCGGCCGATCTAGAAGAAACAATCGTCGGTTTGTTGCGAGATTCCGAATTGTGGAGATCCACGGAGAGGCGGATGAATAAGAATTAGGGATTTTAATGCGTATACTGGACGACTCATTAAACCGGAACTGAGGGAATGGCGAATCCCGGAGCGGCGAGGGGGAAACGAGGTGGAGGAGAGGAGGATCGCGCACGGCGCATTAATTTGTTAACGGACCGCCGATAAAGCATAACGCGACGGTTGCGTTACTCTCTCTTCCTCCCTCCTTCTCTCTCTCTCTCTCTCTCTCTCATCTAGCAACGGTATATAGACGAATTGATTAATATGCGACTATTACGGCGCCAGAAACGCGCCGGTTATTAACGAGATCATTATAAGTGCACGCTGAAGTCTGACAAACTGGACAATATGCTTCAAGCAGTCTATTTTCATAGCATTGCCAAATTCGGAATTGTATATAATTAAAATAAAGGACAACGAGAAATATATAATTTAATCGATGCAGTCAATGAAAAATTGATGAGAAAAAAAAACATAAAATGTTAATTATTTTAATCCTGATAATTTAACATATAAAATGTTAATTATTTTAATCCCGCTAATTTTGATCGATCGTAATTAATTGTATTCACATTCAGCAACTGAGGCTGCGAGCTCACGCGAAGAAATGCGGCGACGTTGACGCCTGAAATACCTGTCTGAATAAATACGGCGCGAAGCCTCTTTCAAGGATCAACGGAGCTTAATTCTCAAGCGAAATTAGTAAAGATAATTGAGACAGGGAAACACAACAGATTTTACCCTGCTGCGCTCTACATCGGTATTTGATCGGAGCAAGTCCAGTTAACAATGCCCGTATAAATTTACTGAGTCTCAAACGACAAAGTGCGATGCATTATTCGATGACCTGTGCCACGATATCGCGACATTTCACTACTGCGTTGACATTTGTTTCCGCGAATTATACGCGTCTTTGATGAAGGAAAAAAAAAGCGAAGCACAAAGTGCAAAGTGGATACTTATGAATGAGACCAGTCGCGCGTCGTCCCAGAGTCTTCCTTTTTAACGCATTAATTTTACATATCTGCAGCTTCGGAAAATATATTTATACGATCCATTAAAAGAGCACGGCGATGTACCGCGATATTTTCGCGCGCGCGTGCATTAAAACGCTTGTAAAACAGAGATTATGCCTTCCTTTACACAACAATTTACGATACTTTTATAATTAAAATTAATGGTGATGGCTAGGCTAAGAGCTAATGCTGTTTAGGGATGGAAGCGAAGGGTGGGGGGGAAGGATAGGGGAGGCGAGGAGGAGGCAGAGGCCGGGGAGCTTCAATTTATCGGACAAGATTACAATTTCGATCGCACAGCGAGAGGAATGCGTAACGAGGGCGAGCGCGAACGCGCCCTGTGCCTTCGATATTAATTTATTAATACCCGCGCGACCGAGGATCACGCTAATACGTTATATTATTCGATAATTCGGCGTTAGGGCGTAGATTGAAGTTTGGTTAATACGAATGCCCTCCGCGCTATATATCGGACGACATGATTAAAACGTCGGTCGCGCACGGAGATTAGAACGAGTGCCCGTGTGCTTTGATCGTGGACCTATCTTCGTTATCGAATTACGAGCGCTAATTACTAATATCGACGCTCGTTATTATCGATTAATTTATCTAAATCGTACCTACCGCACGTCAAGTGAAAACGCCGGCGAGACGCGCAGTCAAGTCGTCAATATTGCGGAAACATATGTTAATTTATTGACATAAATATTTTAATTTGTCCAATTGCTTAAAGTGTGTGAAGAATGCAAAAGTCAGCGTTACGAAACCCGGACATGAAAGATTCGCAGCGGAGACCGGGGCTCGTTGGCACAAGAGGCAAGTTGGTATTGCGTTCCGTTTATATATTTACGATTAAAAAAACAATGAAAAAGTTACCGTAAAATATCTCTTTTATAACACAGGCTCATTTCTCTAAGTTGCATTTAAATCAAACAAGTATTTCAGTAAAGAAAGAGAAAAGTCTGATTTGAGAGGAGGCAAATTTTCGAGTGTTTCTAAATTTTATTAATGTATTAATGTACTTCAGCTGGAGAGAGAAATCTAGGTGATGTATTATTAGATAAAAGAAAAGTTTTTGTTACTATACAACATGTTATTTTGAGTATAATAACACCATAATTTATTATAATAAAATTATTTAAATTATATGTCTGTAAGGATGGGGCACGTTGGCTCATGTTTAAGGTTAGCTTAGTTTAATTTACTGTAAGAAGCGTATAATCATTCAATTACAACTTAATTATGACAAAACGGTTTTTATTTAACATTTCTGTATTGAAATAAGCTACATCAAAACTAGTTTACATTTATTATTCTCTAACAGCATTTCTTGCTATTTGATCATTACAAAATAATTCTAAAAGATGCGATCTGTTTTTACTTCTAATGTTTTCATTAATTTAATATGGAATTTATCGCTTGCAACACATTGTGATATGTGCCAACATACCCTACTATATCGGGATAAATTGGCTTGTTCATATTTCACTTACTACAAAGAAATTATACAGTATACAGAATCGTTCCTGGAATGAAAATATAGAGAAAGGTTCATTCTATCATATTAATATATAGTTTAATTATAATAAATAGTTATTTAAAACAGGAATGTCTAAAGTGTGAAAACTGTGTGCCAACGAGCCCCGGTCTTCCCTATATTTTCTTCAAATTAGGGTCATAATTGTATTTCGGTTTGAAAAATGGGATAAAGTTTAATCCAAACAACACTTCTTCTCAAGCCAATGCCGATGCATCGGTATCTTGAGCGGCATTATGATAGCAGAAATTATTCCACAACTCGAGGAAGGTACGAGCGCCGGGCGGCCGAGAGCAATCTAGCCCGCATAAAGAGACACGGGCGATTAGCGGACCCCTCGGTATCGAAGGCTCGACGACGAGGAGACTCGACGGGCGGCGGAGTCTCCTCCTCCTCCTCGTCTCGAGGCTTAACGAGAATCACGCCGCGTTGACAGTGGAGGACCGAATCCTCCCGACGAGGATCCTTATTTACGCCGGCGTCGTTAGCGCGCAGTTCTTTTTCCACTCGATATCGACTCGAAATAAACTTCCCTCCCCCTGTCAGTTAGTCAGTCAGTCGGTCGCTCGGTTGGTCGGTTGCTCGGTTGGTCGGACTCGTTCCCTTCGCCGTGTCACCGTCGATGCGTCCACCGCGCGGCACTTTCCATCCCCCTATGCGTATATGACACGATCGATCTCCGCATCGATCACACTGCCTCACGCGTTCGCACCGTGCGGCGTGTAAACAGAGAGAAAAGAAAACGAGGGGGCGCATCGCATCTGTGTGCACGAGGGCGGATAGGATAATGGTGTCCGGTGCAGGTTACATTGACATTCGAAGAGAATTCGGAAAGAGTTCGAGCGAGTCGTTTATTAAAAAAAATGCAAAAAACAATCTCATTAGAGCATTGCAATCGTGGATCGATAATTATTTTAGAAATTTAGAATTCTATTGAATTATTAGTAGAAATTATTAAATTCTATAATACGTAAATTTTATTTTATTCTCTTAGAGGTCTGTTTTTGTAACACATTATTTATATAATTTATATACACATTAATTCTTAATTTATTATTTTTATTGATTCATTCTATCTAATTAACAAAATAATCTATGTAATGTTATGACGGTCAATATTTTCGAAAGAGAATAAAGAAAAATAGAAAGAGAGAGAGAGAGAATTTATAAAGAACGTTGATAATGTAAATAGAAAATAATATCGGTTAAAACAAATTCAGGAGCACTAGAAGAGAGCATTCCCATCGAAACGGTATATTATTTTAACGTTACACTTTCGTGCCATGGTTTTCATCCGCTCCGCCCCCTCTGCCTTCTCGCCGTCTTTATCTGTTCGCGCGTGTATAAGTCTCTAAATCGACTAAATCGCCGGGCCGATTTGGAGGTGAACCGACCCGATAAGTGGCCACGATAAAGTGGCAGTTCTCTACTCTCTCTCCAGCTCTCTCTCTCTCTCTCTCTCTCTCTCTCTCTTTCTTTCGCTATCTCTCTATCACGCCGCTCTTCGAGGGAAGGCTATCCGCCAATGGGACAGCGGATCCCGCTCGCGCCGGCTGCCGCAACAGCTAGCTCTCGCGAATAAGCTACCGTACGAAAGCAGCGAGTCACGATCGGCTCGTTACCGGTTCCCCACCTACCTCCTCCGATTCTCCCTCGATATATCGCGAATCATGAAATCACGAGAATCATCTACCACCGAGAGCCTCCGCCTATCGTTCTCCTCCTCCCCCTCCCCCCTCGGCCGCCGCCGCGCCATTCGAGCCGATCATACTGCTTAGCGAGTGCATTCGGCATAATGCATAATTCTATGGCCCGCGGTCTGCGCCCCGACGCCGCGTTGCATTGCTATCGGTTGCCGATCGTCCGATGATGCCGGTTATTCGCGATTCGCCGGGACGAGAGCGGGGGAGGAGCGGGGGGAGGGGGGGAAGGGGAGGAGGGAAGGAGGACTGTCTTCTGCGCTCTTCGTGAGAGCACCTAGAAGAAGTGGCCGCGCGCTCTTCCTTCTCGTATTTATCGTATACGACCACCACATACGAATTACCGCCGTGCCGGTCGACGAGCGCGCGATCCTCCTCCACGGGGGGAAATCGTGAGAGAGAGAGATCGTTCCGAAGAAACGTACGTTCCGCGAGAAAAATTCGGCCACGATCGACCGCTCGCGGTTTTTGCGCGACTCCTTCCCTTCTCTCCGCTCATCCTCTCGCCACGAGAGAACTTTTTCTCCATTTTACCCGGCGTATAGACGGCGAGGGTTAGACTCGCGGGTTAGGCTCGGGGTCGAGGAACGTACATGTCTCGCTGGCGTGCTTTCGGATGATCACGCGAGGAAAGCTTCTCCTTCGCTCTTTGCACTTTCACCGAGATGATAGAAAATGATCTGTGTTACGTCGCAGCTGTGGCATTTAAGGTCTATCTACAATGAAAGTAGCAAGTTGTAAGCCGTAAGAAATTGATCAATCACAGTCGAATATGAGAGGAATAATTGGCTGTAATTCGTCAATTTCTTACGGTTTACGACTTGCTCCTCTTATTGTAGATGGACCTTCAGGGCCATAGCACAAAAAAACTTAAGCAGTAAGTCGTAAGCAGTACCAATCACAATCGAGAATGTAAGGTTATAACGTAAGCAGTACAGCAAATCCAACACGTTGATTTCTTTACTGTCTATACGTCTTACTGCTTAAGTTTTTTTGTGCGCGATGACCCTTAAGCGGTGTCTACAATGAGACTTACATAAGACTTAAAATTTAAGAAAATTGACCAATCACAATCGATCATTCATCTTACGCGAGAAGAATAATCGATTTGTGATTGGTCAATTTTATTAAATCTTAAGTCTTAAGTCTCATTGTAGACGAAGCTTTAGGTATTGCCAAATCAAATCCGTATAAACGCTTTTTTTGACTCGTTGAAGCCTCAACGACAAGAAAATTATTTCCTTAGCGTCTTCTCCGAGGGGTAAACCGCTAGCCAAAATCATGTATACCAATGCCTACGGAGAGAATTTTTTTTTTAATTTACCCTGCAAATCATGTTAATTATGGGACAATATAATATTTAGGCAAATTTTACTGTGCACTACAATAAGATTTCGCAGTAAAATTTATTGTAGTGCACAGTAAAATTTATCCAAATACTATATATTGTCTCACAATTAACATGATTTTCAGGATAAATTTTAAAAGAAAATTCTCTCCGTGTATAGTAATGCCCGAGATAATGCCCAATTTCTGACCGACCGTAATGCCCCGCGGATATATCGTGAGAGCGCAATCTTATTATTTAGCGTTATTTATTTGATATTCACACTTTATTACGCGTTGTAAATATGTTTGACATAAAATAATTGTCAATTGTTGAAAAATCAAACAGTAATAATGCTCAGTAATGCTCAAGAAATGGCCAGTAATGCCTAGCAATGCCTCGAATCTGTACACCGCAATGCCCTCAGCGAATTTACCCCTCGGTCCTCTCACATCTGCACTAAAACTCGGCGATTCAAATTGTATAGTGCAATGTTTTAGCAATTTTAATTTTATGGAAAACGAATACACGTGATTATCTCAAATTCAAAACAAGAGAAACGAAAAATCTGGGAGTTTCCGTAACTCTCGAATGGCTTGTATACTTGTAAAACAATTGCTATAGATATATAAAATCAAACGCTGATAGGGAAACAATGTTTAGTTAATTAACACGTTTGGACGTTCTCAGTGCTAATCGAGACAATGCTGTATAATATTTTTGTGCTTAATTTAATTAAGCGCAAAAGTATATTTAAAAAGCATTCCCTGACGAAAGTGTTAGAACAGCTCGAATTTACGAGCATGAAACGTATATACAATTTCTGTCGTTCCGCAATTAACGCGTCGCGAATAAACAATGGCGTTACAGTGGGCAAATAGTACGGGGAATTTGGCCAATATTAGGGGCGACTGCTGCGCTTTCTAGCTACTGCGATTCCATCGTGCCCGCGTCCCACGAGTTGTTCCGAGCGCGTATGTCGCGCGCGTGCCACGAAATTCACGGTTATCCTTCTAACAACGTGCCCAATCGAATTTTCGGCGGGTCCGAGAGCGCGGGGCAACAGGCACCCCGGGCAGCCAATTCGTACCTCCGGAAATGCGATTTCGATCGACGGCTGCGCCCCGTCGCCGCCCGTCGTAATCTAACCTACAATTCGCAGTAGGCACTGATTTTTGCTCAGCTGGGGATCGGCGCACGGGCGGGAGGCAACTCGCAATCGGCATTCAAAACGTCAACGAGCCCCGCGCGGACAAATTGGAGGAACAAGTGTCTCGAAAATTATACTTTCGACACATGAGTTTCAGTTATGCCTCGTCCAAATCAACAGATCAACAAATTGTATTTTCACGCGGTAAATATGCTAATAATTATATTGCAATAAAAATATATAATATTGTAATAATACAGTAAGTAAAATACAGAATACAATGTTGAGCAAAATAACAATAGTACATCATTGATATGTCAAAATAATATTGATGTTATTGACAAAGTTCGACAAAATATAATAAATACGTTAAAATCCTTTCTCTGTCAACATTATCGTCAATATTAATAAAAATATTTAAACAAAAGGGTGAAATTCAAATTGTAAATTTTAATTTATTGTAAATCGCTGTTAACTGTAGCGTAATAAAAAAATAATAAAATAAACGAGAGAAAAAAAATGCATAGTTGTATATACAGTAGAGGAAGAGAGATTGCTTTACACGCGCAACTCTCGCAAAGTTATCCTTCAAAAACTTTTTCACTTTTATTCTTTATTTTGTTCCGAAGGGGATAAAAAAAACGACGCATGGGCGCGACAGCGCGAATCTGCAATCGCTAAAACAAACTGTATCCGTAGCACGGCAATAAATATTAGTCGGCAAAGTGCCGAAGGGTGTTTCTGGCTTACATCGAGCGGCGCGGCGCGCCGTCGTCGGCCGCTAACGTCGACGGGGGTGAAGCGCGCGATGGGTGGCGGCGCCCGGGGTGGTCCCCGGCAGGGCCCCCGGAGATAAAGGGCGATTACTCGGTTAAGAGAGGCGATTACAATATCTATCCCCCCGCGATCTAGTTGACCAATAGGAAATTTAGAAAAACCCGCCCGCCCGCGGGGCGTTCGAGTGGCGCATCTGTCGGGCGAGTCGCAAATTTTCCGCCCGAGGGGAAAGTCTCGGTATCGCGCGAGCCCCTTCGTTCTCCTTCCCCCTTCCGGTGAGGGCGCGAATGCGGGGATCCGCTTCTGTGTATCATCTCGGATGAATTCGATTCCGCGGTGAGAAAGTTGTCGCGGTTTCGCGGCTGGTCGGGCTCGGGGCTCTCGGGGCTGAGGCTCGACCCGCCCCGAGAAAATGCGTAATCGCTCGTAAACCGACGTCGTGAACCTTCTTGACGGGATCAATCGAGCTGTAAGGATTGAATATATGATATTGCCTGAATAATTCGAGGGCTCTCTATTTCGAATTGCGTTTATATCATTTTCGATAAAGCGCGCGGAGTGTCGTAATTAAAGGCACCTATACGTATCTAATGCTCTTATAGAAATCTACTATTTATTCATGACGAACTATTTTCTATTTAATATGAGAATTGTATAAAATTTCAAATCAAGTCTTATTTTGCAAAATTTAAGGACACGACGTGTGGAGCGTGCGAAATTATTTAACCCGAAAATGTGAGAATTCCCGTGAATTAAATTAAAAGAGTGCAAAATAAATGAGCGCGATATTTCTCGATTTCAGTAAAATCTAAACCAATCAATTTCAGTTATTCAGTGTTGATAACCAGAATATTCGTATGTTAACCGAAATGGGTTGAATAATAAATAAGCAACGGAAGTATTCCGCGTTAATAATAGACCGCAAATAGTGTGAATTACGTTACTGAAATCATTACTCTAATCTTAGAATCAACGATCACAAAACTCTATGAATATCACGTGGAAGCTTCCGGTCGTTTCTGTAGTCATAGCGTTGTGTTGCGTTACGGCGTTGCCACACAGCCTGGAAGGCGCCTCTCTCTCTCTTTCTCTCTCCTCATCGCATCGCGGCAATCTCTCTACGCCAATGAAAAACGCGTCCTCGCTTTTTATGTAAATCAAATAATAATCGTCTTCGCGCATGGAAAGCTAGAAGTGTGTTAACGCCCAGTGTGTTATGCAAAGGACCGAAGTTCCTATTACTATTTACATACAATCGAATCTATCGCGCATACATTTACATACGGCGTAAATGGGTCGTCTCCGAGCAAGGCTAATGAATATATTATATAAAATATTATCGTGGGATTATAAATACCACGGTACTCGCCGCCCTCGGGGAACACTTCTCTAATCGTCCGAAGCGAAAATCGTCTTCCGCAAAAGGCAATTCCGCGCGTTCGATCCTTCGATCTCACGGCTTCGAATCGCCGCTCTGATTTTCCCGCGAGATTACCCGTTTCGCGAAACGTCATCGTGAACTCCTACAATTTCACAATCTGATTGCCGGTGAGTTACTCCGCTATTTCGCTTTTTCAGCGTTTAAATATTGCCCTCGCATGTAGACTGTGGTATCTCATGCATGCATGTAGAGAACAGGTCGATCCCGATTATTATCTCCGTCTTTGATATCCGAAATCGCGCGCGATTTAGCGTCAGCACAAAACGGATAAATCCTTGTCTATCGTTTGCCTTAAATTCTAATCAAAATTTGACATTAAATTTTCTTTTATATTTCTATAATATCATGTTCTTGTGATCTTATGTCACACATCACACCTTGCTCATTCCTTACTTGCCTTACTGGCCGAGTTTCTTACTTGTTATTTAAACACGAGCTAGAATGTAATTTTAATCTTTCTAATTAAATGTCCTTAACCTTTTAATTAAATGGCTCTTATTTAAATGTCTTAAGTTGAAGCTACAATCTAAATATTTAAAAAAAATAATGTTACTTGCTTCTATATACATACTTTCTTTACCGTCTTTGTCTATTGTCCTTGAATTTTAATTAAATGTCATAAACTTTTTAATTAAATGAATCTTATTTAAATATATTAAACACAAACGTTTATGTTAAATACAAGCACATTTCAATCTAAATACCTTTCTAAGAGTATTAATGTTACTTGTTTCTATAACCTTGTCTCACTTACTCACGAGAAGATCGGATTATCAATATAAATATGAATTTTATTGTCTTCTCAAGTTTTAAATTCGCGGCACAAGAGCAGTGACTGCGAGAGTTCGACGAATCTATTATTAAAGGGGCAGACAGCAAACATGGGACAACCCGTATATAATTGCCACTATCTATCAAGAGCGCAACCTGGTAATTTTAAGTAATGTCGCAAGCTAATGCGAGTGCTTTGTGCCGCATGAGCGTTTCTTATGTCGCACGGCAACATGGTAATTTCAATAAATTTCAATAATTTTAATTAGTATTCCCGGATAATTGTTATTGCCTGCATGCCACTATGATATTATATGATCTTATGCCGTGACGTACATTCATATGGCAACATTACACCGCGGCGTTGCGGGATTATAATTGCAATAATATTGCATATCTATAGATATAACAATCACGCGCATTCTCGTTTTTTTTTTCGCTCGTGTACATGTCTGGAAATATTACCTGAGAGAACTACGATGTTTAGAGACATGTAATGTTTATCAATCACAGCATTTATACACAGTTTCTTCATCAAGAATACAAGTCCTTCTTCATTAAATAAAAAAAAATCATCAGTCATCATTATTATATGGCATTTGATATTCTTCAGAGCTACTAGATTGCGATGTATAGCCCAGCGAAAATTGGATGGATCGCGAGATCACAATCGGCCATAAAGAAAACACACTGCGTCATCACCGTCGATTTATTCTTCAGATCCGTCGATATATCTTTCGATCTATCGAGGATCAACAAGCGGAAATGTCGAGCAGTTTAGGGGAATGGGTGTTCAGTGGATTTGTTCTCGATTGGCTTTTCCCCGCCGCGAGGCATCGCTGGATGGGCTGCAGGAGCGAGAGAAAACGCGCGGGAATGTGACGAGGCGACAGAAAGCGCGGGGGAAGGGGCTGGCATAAATATTAATATAATAGCACTGATTGCGCTAGATCGCGGGGATGCGCGAGCGTACGACACGTTGCAAATAACGCGGCGGGGAGGGCGGCCCAACGCGGGTGACTGCGCGTGAAGAGAAGCAAAGGGAGAAGAGAGCGGCGGGTTGGTTATGTCGGTAGCATAGTGACATATCCGAGAGCAACAACGTGATGACGCGGGAGCGAGAGCGTAGGGATGGCAGAAGGGGGAGGTGGAGGGTCGACGAGAGAGGGAGAAAGAGAGACGAGAGGCGTGATAAGCGGAGAGAACGAGAGAGAGAGAGAGAGAGAGGATGAGACGGGAGGAACCGAGAGGGAGATGAGCAGATAGACAGATAGATGGAAGAGAGGCACACCGATGTAGAAGGACGGAGAGGGCGGGAGTGGGAAAGAGAGGGAAAACTGTTCCACGTCGGGCGTCGGGGGCTTTTCCGGGGGCGGGGGTGGCACCACGGGCATTAAATATACACGCTGATTTGTCGTCCGCGGATTGTCACCTCTGATAGCTTTCATTTTGTTGTATATCGGTGCTCGCGAGCGCGCGCGAGCGCGCCCACGCTCTCGCGCGCCCCGCCGCGCTTTTCGACGTAATTCGGCCCGCTTGATTGACTTTTGAGCTGGCCTTTATGGCGATATCCGCCTGCTCCCCCTAATCCTCCCCGCGCGCGGTCGCTGCTTCCCTCCCCCCCCTCTTCACCCTTCCTCCCCCCACCCCCCTCAGGACGGGGACGACGATTTATCGGGCACCCGCGCTCGCTCTCGTTCTCTGCCCCGCTTTTCGGACTGTGCAGCGTGGATCCAGCTAGGTTTGCTGGCCCGGGTGCCCCCTTCGTCCGACCCAGCGAATCCGGCGCCCAGGGCGCGACGTTTTCGGCGACGACACCACGGGGCAAACTGTGTATATGCAGGGAGAGCGTGTCAAAATGATCGCGCCGAGAGTAATCGCGCGACCGGCAATGATATTCCCTGGCTTTTTCGGTAAATTTATACTCCAACTCTAACGTCAATCAGTGCAAATCCGGATTATCCGGAAAATACAATTAGCGGCGAATAATGACGGTGTAAACTATTGGTATTCGAGAGAAATTTGCGAGATTGCCCCGTCAATTTTATATAGTTGTAGTCGCTACACAGGGGCGCGCCAGTAGATGTCATGTTAATTTTACGGCGAATTCCTCAATATTAGGCGTGCAGTTGATTCTTTTTCTTGGGAATATATATGCATATATACATTTTTTTTCAATTTCAATATTCTCAATCAGATCTCCAAAAAAAAAAAAAAACGGAAGTTTCGATACGCCCGCTCACGAGACGCGACGTCTCGGACAATTTCGAAATTTCGCAAGATCGGCTTTGCGAACACGAAGCCGGGCGTTCGATGCACATAATTACAGCGACTGGCTGCAAACGAGCATTCGCTGCCATTTGCAATTCATTTACGTGCGGCCGCGTTTCTTTTCTCTTCCCCTTCTGCCCCCTTTTCCTCCCTCGCCTTTTTTCTTCATTTCATTTCACGAACGGTAAACTCGTTCCGGATTAAATCACGCGGTTCTTATCGGCCTCGCGCGCGAGCCTCCATTCGTTTCCTTAGTTATCCTTATCGCGGCCTGTTTCCACGAGCCGCGCCGCGGTATATTTTATCAACAGCGCTCGGTACTTACAATGATTTTGAATAATAACGCGGTCGGGGCCCCCGCTTCCCTCCGCTCCCTCCCCTCCCCCCCGGCATTTGTTGAACGTCCGAAGAATTCCGCTCGTATTGTCCGCCGCCGGAAACATCGCGAGCTGTTTTTTTCTCTCCTTCCCCTACCCCCCCCCCCGCGTTTGTCTTCACGCGAGCGACGAGCCCACTGTGTGGGTGATGGAAATAAGTAGGTACTCTTAATTGCGCGGAAATCTTAAAGCTTCTCAAAGCCCCGCGCGAGAATCCATCGTTAAATTCGATCGGCGCTTTTCATCGGCGTGAGTAATGATTCATCGCCGCTGTAATTAAGTCATCAGTCAGCCGACGATGGTTTTGTTAAATTTTACACTAGATCAGAATTCCCTGATATCTCCCAGGGATGTCTCGAGTTCTCTCCGCGCGCGCGCTACTTCAGTTCCCCGGAGGGAAGATCGATTCCTAATTGACCAAGGCGTTCGTAGACACCCTCTATATAACTATTATGTATATTTCAGCGTTCACATGTCGATTACCCCGCGCCTCGCGCTATCGCGCGGAATGAGAAAATCATCGCTCCTGATTAAATCGTTTCGCCGGTCGGACTATACGTGTAATTTTGGAAACGTCACCTTTGTTAAGAGTTTTATATAGTTATATGTCACACGGAGCGTATGACACATGAATTTTTCCGCGGCGCTTCTATAGAAATGAAAAAATCATCGGCCCTAATAAAATTAGCACTTAAATCTATATATCGATCGAGCTGTAATTTTGGGAACTTCGCTTTCATCAATATTACCCGACGGTTATGACTATTGTATATTCAGCATGACACGTCGCGATTCCTCCAATGCTTTTACGCGGATAAGAAAATCATCGCGTCTAATTAAATCGTTTCGTGAATCGACTGTAATTTCAGGATCTGCCATTGGCACTTCTTCTAATAAACATATATGACTTCGTTTCTCAGATCCGTTTCTCCGACGTATATAAGAATATAAAGACGCCTGCACTTTTTAGCTGTAACAGAGTGGCAGAAGTGGTTAAAGGTAAAAGTACGATTACAATTGGGTAAAAACTGGACGCTAGATAAGATGAATGACTTATGAATAATGCCACTGGACGCTGATGAATAACGCGAGGGACCAGAGCGCGCGGCATTTACGGTGCACAAAACCCCTTCCTCCTTCTTCACGCATTTTAGCCGAGACCTGTGCGGTGTTAATCCCGTCGGGCTCACAATGCTCACTACAACCGGCATGCATATCGCAGAAGTATAAAACAAGTCGCCTTCGTTTCCCGACACGGACAATAGCGAAGCGATTTTTTTTCCAAGACGGCAATTAAATTCATATATAACAGTAAATGCCTATAAGATTCCCGAAATTAAAATAAACAATGAAAACAGGCAACACGGGAATCAGTGTATTATAGTAAATAATATTTACTACGATGTAATTTAATATTTTTAAAAATCTACATTTTTTTACTCTCACAAATGCTTCAATGAAATGATATAAATATAAATAGTGATCTCCCCCTCAGTTATAATATGTGTGCATCCTGCTGCAACCGGGTTGGCGAAAAAACTGTCAAGATTCTTCACTAATATCGTCCAAGCGTTAAAAGAGCTGGATTGTATGTAGCATCCGATACAGCTGACATAACGCAACCACATCGTCGTACAGAAATAATAAAATAATAAATAAACATGTACAGATCATGGTCAAGATAATTAAAATTAGGAGCGTAATGTATCGCCAAATGCTAAACTTCTAACAGAATTCCCATTGCCTGTTTTTATTTGTTTATTTAAATTATTTATATACCCATAGACATCTAGATATCAAATTACTCGTACATAGCACACATGTCGCAAATTATCTAATACCAGATTCGTTGAAAATCCTATCGATTTTCGTTAAGATTCCGTTTCTAGAACTTCCGGTAAGTATCGTCGATCGCAAAAAGCGCCTTGTGAGCACGGAGAGCCTTGGCTGCCGTGAAATTTAATTTTCGTGCAGATCGCACGTCCCCGGAGGGGATTTACGCTCGT
Organism: Wasmannia auropunctata; assembly: GCF_000956235.1. Taxonomy (NCBI): domain Eukaryota; kingdom Metazoa; phylum Arthropoda; class Insecta; order Hymenoptera; family Formicidae; genus Wasmannia; species Wasmannia auropunctata. Next base: position 63,742 of record NW_012028581.1, on the reverse strand, counting down.
GAGGCTCTGAACGGCGGCGAGGAACTCTTATCGCACGTCGTGTTGCGTCTATGTGAATTACGCGGCGAGTCGCTTTACGCCTCGGTCGCGGGGCGAGGAACGACGGCGACGGCCGAGGCAGAGACGGTCGGCACGCGAGCACACCGTAGCGGCGCACCGGCCACCGGCGCGGGGCGATAAGCGATTTATTGTTTTGTCATTCTACGCTCCAGATAGCCTGGAATGCGAACTTCATTACTTTGCCGTTGTCGCGCGCACGTCGCGCCGATATAAGTACGACGTACAAATCGCCCGTGTGACACCCTCCCCCTCCGGGGGGGTGATCTCCGCGCGCTGGTAATCCGCGACAACTCGTACACGCCCGCTAATCGTCGACCTAATCGCCCGGTATGCATGTCGCGTTCGCGGTTTATTAACCGATTACTTCAAACTGCGCGTTCGCACCGCGGAGCGCGCGGTGCGATTCCAGGCGGAAGTCCCGACGAGATGATTTCGTGCGTCAGTCACGCGGCGCGACGTGCCTTATCTATACTAAAAGTGAAATCATAAATCACAATCTGGAATTATAACGAACAGAATACAGAGATTAAGCCCTGTGTATACCTTTTCCAAAGTTCGATAATGTAGTAACACTTCATCTTATATAGTTATTCTACTTATCGCGCTATTTACATAACGGTCTTCTAGTGTTAATTATTTATCGTCGCTGTTTAATGACGTTCTCCCTTAATATTTACTATAGTTATTGAGAAAAATATCGTCACACGTGCCTCAGTGATCGAATTGGTAAAGACCGCCCGTACATAGTATAGGGAAGTCCAGGTTTGAATTGGCTAAGAGGTGATATCTTTCGCGATAAATTTCTTGGCAGTATTTTAAAGATGCTCAATAGCAGTATTAAGTTTAGTCATCATTTAAATTTGATATGCGCTAGGTAAATTTGCTATTCCAGCTCCAATTGAAACTACATTTAAATCGACAGTAATCGGCAGTATGCAATGCGGTTTGCAGAGAATTGGAAAATATAAAATTCACAGCATTATTGTTGGACTGTAAGAGCCAACTCTGATCGTTTCAAGACTATATTCTATTTATCGTGTTATTAACATAACAGTCGTCTCGCCTATTGATAATAATACTTTATAACATTATACTGCTATTTTATAACATTATTCTCGTTGTTCAGTAAGAAAGAATAAAGAGATTATTTAAAGCAGGCTATGTAAAGCAGAGTTAAATTGTTCAGAAAATTCATACGTAAAAGTATGTATGGAGAATCTATGAGAAAGAAACATATTCATTATACGTTATTATACTATCTCGTATTAAAAAAGAAAAAGAACTATAGAGATGTGTAAGATAATACGGTACAAAAAGAAGATTTGTATTATTCATAGATTTAAGGTTTAAAAAAATAGCTCGTTAGTTTGCGAATTTCGATTCATTTACAACATTTTCATCAACACCGGATTTTAAATCTTTTCATCACTTCGCTGCAGAAATCGAGTTATTCCTGTCGTAGCGCTGCGCATCGTGTACGCTGCTCGTTTCGGATGCTTCCTAGCGATCGGCAGAATAAACGGGGGGAGGATGAGAATTCCAACGAGCGAAAGTAAGTCAGTCGAGTTTTTAGCCCGAGACGCGTTTCGCTCCCCACGCACGAGACCCCTTTCAACGACAGGGTCTCTCTCTCTCTCTCTGATAACTCTATTTCGAGAGTTAACTCGCGTAAAACAGATAGTGGCAAAGTGGCGCGAGAGCGGCGACGGGCATCGAGACGACAATCGACGGAAGCGAAGCACAAAGGGGGGGACCTCGCGGTGCCGGGGTGCCCTTTTCCCTCCCTCCTCCCGCCCTCGTGCCTTCCTCTCGCGCGCTGGTCTTACACGCTCGAGCCAACGCGCGCGAGCCCGATAGCGCGATAGCGCGTTGCCGGAGCGCGCGCGCGAGTGCCGGTTATTGGAAATAGCCCGGTCGGTCGGTCGATCTACCTCGCCGTGAAATACACACAAGTCTAGCGCGCGAGCCTACGTCATACCTTGGCGTGTGTACATTATTCATACCTATCGGTGAAAAGGGCGCCAGCCGTATTACGTATGCCGCGGGTTATTATGCCCTCTAAATGTTTAATGTGTTTGCCTTCCTTCGCCGGCCACGGACGTGGCTTTATGTTTTAGTAAGTAAATTACTGTTTTTTTTTTATTAGTCCTCCACCGCGTTTATGTTGGTTCAATCGATTCACAGCTCTCTCTCGCTCGCGCTCTCTTTCTCGCTCTCTCTCTCTCTCTCTCTCTCTCTCTCTCTCTCTCTCTCTCTTTCTCTGTCCTCTCGTCCTCCTCCCCCCCGTTCCCCCGCGTTCTTTCTTTTCTTTCTCTATATACCACGTGTGTATATGTGCCTATGTATGTATGTATGTATGTATGTATGTATTTATGTATGTATGTATGTATGCGCGCGGGGCCGACGTGAATTTTTGTACCCGGCGCTCGGCGAATATTTAATCGCCCTGTCTTATTCATTTTTAGTGCGTCGTACGCGCCCCCTTCGACCCCTCCACCCCTCTCTCTCTCCCTGCCGCCCCTCTCGCCCCCGAAATAAGAGCGGCCGCGCACAATGGCGCGCAATGAATTTCAAAGTTCGGCCCTCCTTTCACGGGCCCCGGCCCGCACAATGGCGGAAGGAAATAGCGACGATTCGTAATTGTTTTGCAAGTGCCGCCTCGCCTGGGTCTACGCCGGGGAAAAATTTCCGCGGCTCGCCCGCCCGTGAGATACGCTCTCTCTCGGTCGTTATAGCGATACGGCGAGCCCTCCTCCCCCCCTCCCTCCCCCTCGCTCGACAAGAGAAAGCCGGGGGTTTCGCGAGAGGGACGAAACGACGCGGGAAGGGGGTGCGTAAAGTTTCTCGTCGACGCCGGAAGTTCGTTATTTACAAAATTAATATCCGGCAGAGCTTTTCCTCGGACCTCCGTTAGTCGAAAGGAGGAGAGGGGGGGGGGCGCGAGCGAGATGGTGGCGGCGGTGGTACGAGGGGGGTGGGTCGCGCGGGCGATAGAGCAGGGTATGGGGGGTCGTTAAAACCGCGATCGCAAAAACGCGCAATGCCGAAACGCGAAAGCCAGGCGGAAAGTTTGGAATTTACTGCCCCGACATATTGGCTACGAAAGCACACGAAATTAAGGCTAGTAAAACACTCGCCTGACACGTGCCCCCTCCCCCTCCTCCGACCCCCTCGCGTGCCCCGCGCAGGTCCCCCCCTTCACGCGATCCTTCCCCCCGCGGGTCGCGCGTCGCCGCGTTGTATCTCGCGAGCGAAATGTGTTCGACGGCTCGGTCAGGGGGTTGGGAGGGGGGGACTTGTCTCTTCTCGCGCTGGAAAAATTTTCGTGAAATATTTCCGACGACGCGGCGACGAGCGCGGAAAAAGTCGCGGCCGTCGCCACCCCGCTAATTCGCCTGAAAGGGCGCCAAAAATGTTTGCCCAGATCTCGATACGCGCGTCCGCCGATGAAATAACGCGACACCCGTATAAACGCGATTTAATTTTTCACGCGACCGCGTGTCGCGGAGTTTTATTTCTCGTCCGGTCCTCCGTTGCCCGCGGCAGAAGGGCCTCTGCCCCCTCGCCCCCCCCTCGTCTCTCTTCCCCACCCCTCCTCCCGCGGGTAGAATGCACCCTTTTATTCGCGACGTACGAATGAAGGTCCGTTCGTCGTATATACGGATCCGGGCGAAACGTCGATATTTTTGTTTGGATTTTAATATCGCGATATTTTCTATAGCAACGCCGGAAACGGACGGCGCATTTTTAACAATGAGCCGTGTTTTGCGTATAAATTTGATTTGCCGTACCGCGCTCGAGAGTGTCATCGCTCTCGCTTCGATATCGCCGCGGACACGGCAGGCAGCAGCCAGCGCGGCGCGGGCGAGTCGCCACCTCGGTCGGCTGCCCGCGCCCCGCCGACGCGCTTTGCAAATTTAATATTATCGCACGTCGTGCAAAAACTTTGGGTCGATCTATATAATATCGCGAGTTTTCTTAAAGTTTATTCTACCCGCCAGTTAGTTCCCCGCAATAATTCTATACGCAATTATTCTTATCGATTCGGCCGACTCGCTCTCTCCACCGCGGCGACGATATTCGTTCGATATTACGACGCGTAAATAATAAATGTCGGAATAAATCATACGGTCGGAATTAATAATTGTGTTATCTGCGAAATGAATTAATTATATAAGGCGTTCCGGACTTGCCTGCAGCGAACGCCTCCGATTCCGGACACGAAAAGTCGAGATACGCCGCGTGACCGCGCGTGGCCAGGCACGGAACCGATGGCGACATCTTTCAGCTGCAGCGCGAGCTGCATTTCTGATTCCGACCGTACGCGGTAACGCAGACGATCAATCTGCCGCAAATCGATTCGCTATTTTTTTTTTCTCACAAAACACTACATAAATGAGAAATGAGAAAATGTACATACACGTTCATACGGGCGATCGCGGGTAAAATCTGGGCGTGAAATATATGAGGCTGGTAAACAAATAGAAAAAAAAAAAGCAATACGGGTAATACATTGAAGGAGAAGATAAATAAAACATATCGGGCTTACCAAAAACGATGAGTGAAAAAGAAGTGGGAGGTGCGAAAATGTGCGAGGAGACGTCTGCAACAAAATGGAAAAAAGAACTTCATAAATAAAAATGCGGGAAAGCTCGGAGGGGATGTTTCGAGCGAGTAATCAACAACGCCTTATCGATCGTCGGGATGGATACGATTTATTTACAAATGTCACATTACATTACAGTATCGTCGTAGAAAATGGGAGGGAGAAAGAAAGGTATTTTTATTTCGCTGCAAAAGAAAGAAGAAATTTTCGGGAGCCTTGCAGCTTCCCGTTTCTCCCTCTTTTCCTTCTTTTTTTCTTTAAAAATTTTACAAGAAGACTTTTAAGACTGAAGTTTCATAAATAAACTCGAATTTTTTTATTTCGATACGTTTAAAAAAAATTAGCGACATACAAATTATGTCGTATCAATGAAAACAATTTGTAAGAAATTGAAACTTGCATTTTGTGCTGGTGTGAGTAATACGAAATTTAAAGTAAAAACTTTTAAATAAAAGAAATTTAAGTTATATAACCTTAGGTATACACTACACTCGGGAGTCTCTGAGATCTTAGTGAAAATTCGAAATGCTACGAAGAAAAAAAAAGATGTATTAACAATGTTAGTCAATAGCAATCTAATTGAAAATAATCTTCATTCATTAAATATTGATATTAGCAAAATAACATTAAAAAAAACATGGTGTATTTGTTTCACTTATACTCTCATTAAATTAACAAGATTATTTTCATTTAGATGCTGCCAGCTGTTAATGTCATAAGCATCATTTTTTTCCGTGTATTATTTTAGTTATAGAACTAATAAACAGAGGAGTCACATTTTTCGGAATTTATTATGATTTTAGATTACTTCTGAGTGAATAGACATATTTCTCAATTCATTTACGATCAATTAAAAAAAAAAATCATCACAATACGGTAATTTTCTCTATAGGACGAAATGACTACCTCCAGACTCCTGAGTAGTAACCACGTATACGAAAAAAAGTATACCTAAGGTAAAAGAAATTAAAGTAAAAGAAACGTGGCGCAGTTCTCTTTTTTTTTCTACACAAAAAATTAAGCTGTACGAGTCACGAAGGTCTACGATAACATCTCCGGTAAAAAAAACAATAAAATTATTTTCTTAACGAGATATTATCATACTCCTTCGTGACCCTTTCGTGTAACCAAGCACGTGTAACCACCTGATCTATTATCTATTCGGTGTATCTAACAGGTCGTAATGATTTTCAAACATAGCCAGTAATAATTTAAGAACGTTAATTGTAAGACTAATATATAAGAATGATTACGTCGGTCGATCGTTTCCTTCGCCGTTTAGGTTATTCAGGTATAAAACGGCGCACGGGTTCTTCGCACGGAAATATTTACGACGGCTAGATCGCCGTGACGCGCTCTCGGAGTCAAAACAACCAGAACCGGCGCCCGGGGTTTTCCCCCCCCCCTCACACACAAAGGAAAGACTTCTCTGACAAACGAGATATCTCGACGATTCACGCTCCGCGAAAACGTTTTAGATGCGGCCCTGGGCGCTCCGAACTGCAGGCGACCGATCCTCTCGGGAACGTCGCGTCGCGGCGCGGCCTGCGTCGCGGCGTGACGTCTCGTCGTCGCCGCCGCGTACATACACACACACACACTCGCACACAGGCATTCCTTCGCTCATTCACGCACGCACTCACACTCGGCCGCGCACGCGCGCGCACCGCAACGCAACCACTTGTGGATCGCCCGGTCGCGCACCGACGTGCCGCGTCGGCGGATCGCCGCGATTTTTTCCACTGTCGGCGTCCGCACGGATCGGCCGACGACGACGACGACGACGATGAGGATGTCACGTCGTGCCGTCCGTCGTCGATCCGAAGACGGACGGACGACGAGCTTTCGCGCGCGCGCGCGCGCACGCTCGCGAGCGAGAAAACGTTCGCGAAAATCGGATAGCGCGTGCGCGCGCGCGCGCGTAGCGTTGTGTATGTGTATGTCAAACGCACGCCATGTCAAACGCGCGACGGCGGGTCCGCGCGGCGGAAAGTAGAGTGAAACCGGCGGGCTTACCGAAACTCGGGGGACCGGCACGGAACGGCGGGTCGTGTGTAGCGGGGCGGCGCGATTCGCCGCGCGAAAACTCCGCGGGAAATCAAACGGGAGGTACGCCCCGCGGGAGGCGTGCGGCGAGACGTTTCGCGTACAGACAACTGCATGTACACACGGCGACGGTGGCGCCGCGACGCGGCCCGACGCGGCGCGGCGCCGTCGTCGTCGCGATGCCGCGCGGCGAGCGGGGTCCGCGGGGAGCGGAGAGCCGCCGATTCTCTCTCGATCTCTCTCCCTTCCGCGCACTCTCCCTTCTCTCTCCGTCCCGCCTCTGCTTCGCCGTCGACTAAGGCGCGTAAGTGCGCGGTTTTCAGCGCGTTGGCGAAAACGCGCTTGGCAGCCTCGATTCCTCGAGACCTCGTTCACTCGTCGGCGGAATACGGCGCGGATATTTTCGCATTTTCATTCATGAAATGAGAAAAAAAAAATAATCGGTAGACAATATAAGTTTTATCGCGTACGACGCGCACGTCCCGAGAGAGGAAAAATAGACGAGAGATCGTATCACGCGGATGGAATTTCGCGATCTCTGCCAGCACAATGGTGCTGATGCGATCGGACGTAATCAGATAGTTTAATTCATTGAGGCATTAATTAATACAATTAATATAATGCAATATTGTTTATTATCGGCCAACACGCTGTATTGCGTTACGTTAGATTTTGCAAATTGTTGATAGATGGCGCCACATGCCCGATACGATGGCTTGTCCTATATAATTCTGTAAAGCTTGATTCGAGATCCGGCTCGAGCCGCGGATAATCGAATTCAAACATATCGTATTTTCTGATAAACGGGACTATTAATCTAAATATACTAATTTATACTCCACATGATCGTCGTACGATATTTAAAAAATTCGATTGAAAAATTCGGTCTTATGGTGCATTTTAGAATTTCTATATTCTTGCTGGAGCTTATTGTATATATATATATATATATATATAGAATACATTCCGCTCTAATTATTATCTGATTGATCATGTGATTTTAACTTTTAAGTGGTTTTAACCGCCTTATACCGTTCATTTAATTAACAGTTTCGTTTAATAAACTTTTTTACACATATATATGTTTCAGCTCATATTAAATAAAATATATTTTTTACACTCAATTCGACCGTTCTGCGTTTAAAGAATTTGGCTAATTTACCTTTGTTTTTACAACAAAGCACATTTTGCTCTAATTATTTGTTGATTGTTCAAACAGTTTTCAGTACATAATTGTTTGTTAAATTAATATTTATTATGTTATGAAGTTCTTAATTAAAATTATTGATTCACATACTTTTTGCGCTCTTTATGAATGTATTTAAAGAATTTAGAGAAACTTCTATATTACTCTACATCTGTATTTTCTCAAATCTTTAGAAGATTTGATATGTTCTGCTGTAATTATTACATTAATCAATCACGCAGTTTTAAGTGTGTTATTCATTTAATTAACATTATTAAAAATTTCAAATGAAATTATTAATCTAGATGATATACCTACGTTACAATTCATACAAAGTGTCATGTGTTTAAATTCAGTTGATTCTATCTTATCCTGTATTTTCTATATATTCTTTAAAGCTGATGCTTTTCGTATATAAGGCATGTTCTGCTCTGATTATCGCACTATATAATCGATCACACGGAGTGCATTCGTTTAATTGCCATTTTGCGTTGGAATTTATTTCTTATAAATATAAATATACCGCGCGTATTACAAAAGTTACCCCATCCGTCATTATGAAGACATTGAAAAAAAACTCCAATTTTTCGAGAACGTATGCTTATTTATTACCACAAATCGTATTCGAGCTATAGGAGCGTTCGAAAATCAGTCTGGCATCCGAAGACGCAGTCTCGAGATGGCCATGTGTTTTTCGACCAACGCCGTCCCTGCGTGCACGAACACGGGTCGAGATAGGGTCGAGTTTCGACGAGAATCGTCCGTCTCTTTTCGCGGCCCACGCGAGAGCCGCAGGGGGAGCGAGACGGAGCGAGAGCCGCGGCTGTGTCGGGCGAGAGTCGGAAACGGAGCAGTGGCCGACGAAGGGTGCGCGGAGCGCATTGTTCGCGGCGCCTTTCAACATGGCACCGGTACGGCCGCGTTGAAAAAACGTGCAGAGGAACGCGCGAGCCTCATCGGGGGTGCACTAGTGCCGGATAGATCGTCCGCGGGGGTGGGTAAAGGCCGCGAGCGCGCGAGAGTGCGTCTTCGCGGAGAGAGTACGTCGGATTTCGGAGCGGATCTCGGCACGGAGAGAGAACGCGAGGGAGAGAGAGAGCGCGTGTGCGAAGAAGAGAGAAGGAGAGAGAGAGAGAGCGAGAGCGAGAGAGAGAGAGGGAGAGAGAGGAAAGAGGAGAGCGTGCCATGTCGAGGAGTCGCACGGGGCAGGGACGGCAGGCCAATCCGGTGGCGATCATCCTACCCCGTGTCGAGTGACAGGCTGCTTACGTAACGGATTATTCTCGCTATGATAACGACGACACTCCAGACGGCGCGAACGCGACACGTCGACGCGAGGAAGCGGCAGCAGCAGCGGGAGAGCATCGTCGCCGGGTGGGCCGTCGCGGACGCGGCGGCGACGGCGCAGCGCGCGACCCCGACAGAAATACGCCGACCCGGATCCCGCTATCGCCGTCTCTGATACCCCGTCGCTTAAACGGACGCCGAGCGTCGTCGTCGTCGTCGCGACGCCCACGTCGCCTTCCGTCGCGGCAACGCGGCGACACGCCTGGGACCGGGGCGCCGAGTGCGAATTATGACAGCGGCGGTCGTCATGGAAAACGTTAACTGGGACCCCGGTAAGAAACGTCGCCGGGGCCACCTTCGCGTTCCCGAACGATCGAAGAACGTCGTCGAGGGGTGCCTTTTTTTTCACGTGTTTCACTATACTCTATGGGTACGATCGTGCGCGACGCGTCGACACAAGGGGACGAGGGTGGCTTCGCGCGGCGAGGGGGTGATTTCGATGAAGTTGACTATTGTTGTGGCGGTCGTGTCGATAAGGCCTACCCGTTGTTTCCGTGCGAGGAGAGTTATTGGAGCAAGTTGCGGAGCATAATTCAATACGTGACTGAATACTCTTCAAAGATTGTATTAATAAAACGTGCGTCGTGGGCGCAAGCGTTGTACGTTATAAATATAGAGCGAGGGTAAACCCGAGAGAGAGAGAGAAAGAGAGAAATTGAAAGAGTAAATAAACGCGATTGTGCGCGAGTAATAACGAGGTCTTCTGATAAAAGACGCTGGTCGTGCGTTGGCGGATATTCCAATTCGCGACCGCACATTTCCGCGGTGCTCCAATTCGCGCTGAATGGAGAAAGAGGTCTCGGACGAGTGGATCCGCGTTTAAAAATGAATCCGATATCGATTGACGTCGATCGGCGCGTAAAATGTCGCAGGAAATTGTACTTGAATTAAAATCATTATAGAGTCATGTGGTGGGGAGAGATAGAGTTCGTTACACCGTTTCTAATTTTAGTACTTTCACGTTTAAATATGGTGAACATAATTAGCATTAGACTCTAATAATAACACGCTTACATTTTACGTTGAAGCTTACATAAAGCGGACGACAGTAAAAAAAAAAGATAAGATTTAAACGAAGAACTGAAGATGACAGTTTTTCGAAGTTATTCCATTTTTAATTTATTTTATAAATTTTCTAGCGGAGGTTGATTTCAATTTTGTTATAGTGGATTTTTATTCCTGTTACACAGTCAAATCTCACTTGTTCACTTCCAGCGTTGTCCAAGTTGCTGAACTCGCTGCAGGAGAACAAGTCGGAAATACCCAGCTGTACCGAGGAGGAATTCGGATTTCTCAGTGAGCTGCTGCAGTCCAAGGAACTGAATGCCCTGGTGAACGTTCATAACAAGATCCTCAACAATGTCAAGGATGACAAGTTCTTCCCCGTGCTCTCGAACTCGATGGACATCGATGTCGAGGTTCTCGATCTGTTGTCAACCAAAACGCACGTCTCGCCCGACTACAAGGAGCTATTCCACCTGCTGCAAAAACCACACATTCAGGTAGTGACAGTAATAAATACAATATATTTTCATATATGATAAGTTTCTTCAAAGACAATGACACGATCTTGGCCATAAGTACAAAACACCCTCAATTTATTGCACTTTCTTGGAAAAGGCAAAAGATAAAAGTCAATAGAAAACTAACAAGATATTAAAAGTAAATATTAATTTTCAGTAAAACTGTTTTTTAAATTTATTTTTCGTTAGATATAGAACGTTTACGTCAATTTTGTTGGGATACTTCATCTACATACATACTTATTTTGTGAAAAATATTTTATATCTTATTACACGGCAACACAAAACGTGAAATATTCCTTGCAAATATTATTTTCAGATGTCAATTTTTCTTTTGCGGTTGTAATTTAATAATTGTCTCTGAAGATATGTGAAAAATTAACATTTTCCTGAGAGTGTGTATTCCAACAACTTTCTTCACCGTAGGGTCTCCTCTGCGCTCACGATGCGGTGGCGCAAAAGGACTACTATCCGAGGCTGCCGGAGATCCCGCTGGAGGTGGACGAGGACGAGGAGACGGTGAAGATCGTCCAGCTGGTGAAGTCGAACGAGCCCCTGGTATGTCGTAGATCGGCCGTTGAGTCAGCATTTGCAATAACGGTGTCTTTTCTGAGCGGTGTCTTTCACTCTCCGATTAACCCAAGAGTGTGAGCAAAAGCGTAAGAGGAAGAGGAAGGCTTAATTGTCGATCGAGTAGTAGCGTAACGCGTTTGTGTTTTTCAAGAAGCCATAGGGAAAGCCGGAGGGGGAGGGAAACTTGTCCGAAAGTAGATTACTTTTTTTTGCAAGAGCGTTTATAAAAGAATTCGTTTTTCCGCCCACACATGGTTGTACCGTTCGCGTCGACTTGCATGAGACGCGAGAGAACGCTCCCTAGTGTATCGGCGTAGGCAGGCGAGTCACGTATCAGCGTAGTTCGTATAACTTTGGATATTTTGTGAGAGAAAGAGTAATCCTCCGCGAGAGAATGAAAGAGCGAGAGAGAGAGAGAGAGAGAGAGAGAGAGAAAGGGGAGAGGGAGAGTAACGAAATAGCCTCGCGAATGCGAAGAGAAAGAGTAACCAAGTAATCACGTGTTTCTTTCATCGTCAAACTTGCTTCGAAGGGCGACGCCGGCGTTGAACCGATCGTGGTAAGTCGCCTGAATGCCGTAGAAAAACATGTGCTCAGCACCTGTGATGAACACCTGACTTTACGTCGAAAAAAAAAACCAGCCCTGTGCCCCGTTCAACCCCTTGGCCGTTCATTCTTTCCGTTTTTTTCCACCGCTCACTTTAGCATCGGGATCGAAAACCGGGGGATGGAATTTTGTCTCTTTCACGCGCGCGTGCAACTTCCGTCGCCGTTAGACGAACGGCAAGGCTGCGTTCAGAAACTTCGCCTAGGTGGATCTAGATATGATTTTATCCTTGTTTAACATTCGGTGAATAACAAGGATAACATGAGATACACCGTAAATTCCTGAACGCAGCCCAACGGAAATTGCGAGCACTCGGAAATTCTGGATTAGTCGAGAATCTCAATCGGAATTGAACCGGTTTCAATCCCCGCTTCAGCGTAGACAATCTAGTCAATTCACATTATCGTATACGGTCACAGGAAATTCATACATAAATTCAACTGTAAATAAATCATCATCGTGTCCTACCCCTTCCCTGCACAAGTTTGTTGAGTTTGCTGTTTGCCTCTGTTGCGTCCATTGCATATGTCTTGTTTCAGTTGTTGTTTTATGTTTTCGCTTTGTAAATAAAATATATGCATATGTTGTATCACTGTCTTTGTTGTTATTGTCCCGCATGACTGATATTTTAGGCAGCGAAGTGGAGTTACCGTTCGACTTGGAAAAAAATACGCTTGAATTAAATATTTTGCATATATTAAATTTGGACACATAAAATTCAAGAAGTATAAATAAAACTCAAACACTATCTATTGTAATTTCATATTTTTTCTTCGAGCAATCGTAATTAAATAGCATTACGGGTAATTGCACTTCGCGGCATGTGTTTCTCAAAAAATTTTCGATCTTCGTTACGTTTCTTTTGCGAATATTTGAATGTTTGAAATGCCTGCTTTTTGTTTATCTCGGGAAATGTATATGGAGATAAGAAAGCACATTCTAAACAACATGAAACTCCAAAGGAGATTTAAAAGATTCAGAGATAATTAATTCTTATGTACACACAATAATTTTCCGATCTTTTACTACACGATGGCTCGTTCATGTGAATTAATTTTTATGATTTTCAAGTTCTATAAAAAATTATTAAAGGATTCTCACACATAAACTTTAACATCTTTAGAAAGTATTTGTAAGATCGCGTGTACAAAAAATTGTAGGTATATAAATATTATAATTAATTATTGCTGATACAAATGACATAAATGACCTTGTGTGTACTGTAATGGTTAATAATTAAAAAATTAAATATTTTAGATACCTTTGCAACGTTTTTTTGGATATTCATGTTATCGGCGTGCGACGCTCGTCTATTTCTGTGCCGCACAATTTCAACGATTTTCAAATCGATCGATCGCGGCACGGAAATCGACCAGAGCCCACGCGTGCCGATCTTACCGTGCCCGCGGTCCGCGCGCGTCTGCCTTTTCACAAGAGAAGACCTCTTTGTTTTTATCCATTTTTTTTAAGAAGAGAAAGCGAAGGCACTCCCTAGTATGCGTACGCGCGCGAGATGCAACGCAATGACAATACTAGACTTTACACCTTGACATTAGGGGGCGACCATAAAAACGTGCGACGTCACCGGCAAGATCGTGATCGCCCGGATAATGCACGGCGGCGCGGCCGACCGGTCCGGACTCATCCACGTAGGCGACGAGGTCTGCGAGGTCAACGGTATCAGCGTCGAGGGAAAGACACCCAGTTTCGTTCTACACATTTTGGTAGGTTAAGCATTTTTCCCGTCTCGTCTTTAGCAAATACGACAGATAAGAGGAACAATTAAAAAGACACATATTTTTCAATGAAATTTTAAGTCCATTACATACATATTTTTAGGGCTATTAAAGTAGGGAAGGGAGAAAAGAGTAACAAAATGAAACTATTAACTCTTCAATAGATATCTGTCTTTTATGAGATACACACTTTTTGAATTACATGAATGAATTTTAAGAGAATGAATTGTGAAATATCTCTAAAAGAAACTTTCTATTATGGTAAAAACTTGTTAAAAGTTTCAGAAGTATACATGAATTATTTCAGATTTTTACACAGTGCGGAACAATAAAATAATCTGCTGTGGACTTTTAGGAATTTTAAAGGAATTTTAAGATCATTTGTTTTATCAACTAAATGCAAAAAAATTTGTATCAGATTTTTGCGTGTAGCTTTTACAGGTTTGGAAATTCTTTTCCAGAATTAAAATATATATATAAGACAATAACGGATGTAACAATTTTATATGTTTGGGAACCTAAATTGGAAATTTCACATTGCTGGAGATTAATAAAAATGTAAATTATTTCTATATTTATTATTCTATAAAATAATATATATTATTATATATTCAATATGCAATATTATTTTGAAGAGACTATGAAGAGAAATCTCGAAATTTCATAGAAAAAAATCTTCTTCAAAAAAGGTCTCAACATTTCAAGTTTCTACTTAAATATTCCGTTATTGATATGACAAGATATAGGCTGCGTTCCGATATTCACTGCAAGTACTAAAAATCTATAGTATACGTTAAGTGCACTATAGATTTTCAGCAATGGCAGTGAATATCGGAACGCAGCCATATAGTACTCGAATATCTCTTTTGGTTCTTAAATAAATAAAGCGTCGTTATTAAAAACTTTTAAGTAAATTTAATTTTTTTTCTAGCAAAATTCGGAAGGGACAATCACTTTTAAAATAGTACCAGCGGACAGCAAAAGTGGAATCCGGGAAAGCAAGGTAGGACCTTGACAGTCGCAATAACAATTGCGATTGATCTTTACGACACAAAATTGCATTAAATACGTTATTAAAAATTTACAAATAAATACGTATAAATAATTTAGGTTCGCGTCAGGGCACACTTTTCATATGTGGCTGCCGACGACCCTTACATTCCCTGTAGGGAAGCCGGATTAGACTTCGTCAAGGGTGACGTCCTGCATATTGTCTGTCAAGATGACCTCTATTGGTAAGACAGTTCGTTGTCATCAATTATTATATATTGCATATATAAATACGTTTGCGGCGAATTGGCGCTGATTATAATTACAAATACAGGTGGCAAGCCAGGCGAGAAGGTGATCGAAATATGAGAGCAGGCTTGATTCCCAGTAGGGCTCTTCAGGAACGCAGGACCATCATTGAGAGGAAAGAGAAGGAGACGAAGTCAGACGAAGACAATATAAGTATGTCGACGGATTTGTTCGCTCGTTTGAATATAACTCGCTTCTTCTGATCTCGTCTTTCACAATCATTCGCCTCATCGAGTCATAATAACGTCATCGAGTGTTTCTCATTGTTCTTAATGTTTACATATTGTTTAGCGGCAGATATATATCGATCAATGTTGCACGAAATCCGCAGCTATTACTGAAATAGATGTCAATAGATGCTCGGAGTATATTGACAGAATTTTGCGTTTAGTTACACTGTGTGCACATTTCCAAAATTAATTTAAATTTCTTGAGACATTTGATTAAACCCAGAAATTTCAATTTGATACTGGAAATCACTTACTTTAAGTATTAAAAAAAACAACAAGATAAGTAATTAATCACTACCTTCCGGTATTAAATTTTTGTAAAAAAGATAAATTGGAAGGATGCTGGTTTAAATGCGCGAAATGCCAATACGCTCCGAGAACGTTTTAAGGCTGGTAGTGGAAAGCTTGACGCTGATATTGCCGTAAAAGTAGGCGGTAATGAATTATCGTTAGTTAGAGAGACCACCTCAAGTACACAGTTAGAATCAGTCGGTTGTTTGCGCGGTAGATTTGTGTGTCCGAGGTGGTTATACCTGTTAATTCGGCAAGCTAAATCTCGGCTGCGCTTCTTTAAACGAATGATTGGCCTGACGACCTAACCGTCGGTTAGGCTTGTGTTCTGTTCCAGTGCCTTTGCCCGCATTGTGCCCCCGTCCCAGTATCTCTTTGCACGTCTCGCCTACAAAGTGCAACTTGCAGGGAATTAAAACTAAAAAAATCATATATGACGCTGCAGAGAACGATGACTTCGACCGGGAAGAGGTACCGACTTACGAAGAGGTCGCGAAACTCTATCCCAGGCCAGGCCTGTACCGGCCGGTGGTTCTCATCGGGCCACCGGGGGTCGGCAGGAACGAGCTGAAGAGGCGGCTCATGGCGACCGATATTGAAAAATACAAGACTCCTGTCCCCTGTAAGTTTACCGACAAGCTCATTGCGACTGACTGAGACAAGAACGGGAAGATTAGCTTAGAAAAGAAAAATTAAATTTACAAACACTATAATATTATGTGGGAGCACCAAAATCCGCTTTGTACGGTGTTGATCTTCATTATTTAATATTCCACGATCTTTCCTGATAATTAAATTTATAAATATTGTAGCTGTAAATTTCAAATTATTATAATTCATTATAATTCATTATTATATTATAAAATTAATAATTCACTATCATAATTATTATATCTATTAAATCTAAAGAGAGATTTATTTAAATTAATGATCAATAAAGTACGGGACAAAAGTAATTCGAGAAATAAAAGAAACAAATAAAAAGTGTTTGGTAGATCTATTAAAAAAGTTTTTTAAAATAATTTAAATAATTATGACTCTCTCTCTCTCTCTCTCTCTCTCTCTCTCTCTCTCCATAAAGAGAGAAAATGTCTAAGATAATTAATTTATCAATCTAATATTCTTTCTAAATAAGCAATTCTTTTATCAGATACATCTAGACCACCGCGACCAGGCGAAGAAAACGGCAAGGAGTACCATTTCGTGACTAGGGAGAAAATGAAAGAGGATTTCGAGGCTGGCAAGTTTATCGAGTACGGCGAGTACAAGGGAAATTTATACGGCACCAATTCCGAGAGCGTTAGCTCGCTCGTAAACGCTGGATACGTATGCCTGCTAAATCCTCACTATCAAGCTCTCAAGATGTTAAGGACGCCGCAATTGAGGCCATACATCATATATATAAAACCACCAACGTTCGAAGTGCTGAAGGAGACCAGAAATGAAGCTCGAGCGAGGTCAACCTTCGACGAGAGCAATTCTCGAGGCTTCACGGTAAAGTTGGAAATTTTATATTTACTTATATTAGTGAAAAACCGCACTTTTCATTTCTTATTATATGTACATATATTGATTCTTTCTTAAATTTAATATTTTGACTGCCTAATTTTGATTAATAAATTTAACGTATTATTTTAATACTTTATTGTTTTTTTTTATAATTTAATATAATTTATATTGTTTTTTAATGTTTTTAAATACTCTATAAAATCATTTTTAGTTGGGTAAATAAAACTGTCAAATAAATGACGGGATCCTTGCGAAGTTTTACGCGTCACTCAAAAATGGATGACATGGTTAAAGTGTTATCTAGATATCTTTTTGTTCACCATATTTTAATATTTAATAATAAACATCTTTGAAATCTATAAGAGTATAGGATGAGTTCTAGAATTGTACTTTATTATCAATTTTATATTTCATCACAGGACGAGGAATTCCGCGAGATCCTGCACAGCGCGGAGAGGATAGAGTTCCTGTATTCTCACCTCTTCGACGAGGTGATTGTGAACGCAGACCTTCCCATGGCATTCGAGCAACTAGTCAACGCGGTCCATCGAGTGGAGTCTGAGCCGCTTTGGGTGCCAGCCTCGTGGGTTCAGTAAAACGGCTGGTCTTTAAGATTCGGACAAAACGGCCGGAAGACAAAAGCGGAAGAGAAGGGGTTTGCGTTGTTAGACGCGAGATCGAGCGTTTCTCGCAACGCTCGACAACACTTTACAGTTCTGCTTCCGCGCAGGAAGAACGTTTCCCGAAGAACCGCGTGTATTTCTTCGTCTATCTCGTTTCACCGAATTGCAGTTTACTTAGAAACGTTACCGCGCCTTTACATACACTCGTAGAAATTTCGTACCTCGAGCCGTTCGACGCGAAGTCTTTATCCATTTCGAAAACGAATTAAATAAAAATTTTCTATTGTCGGATGCCGCGCGCGCTCGTCTGCACTCGGTGATCGTCGTCGGTTCGTCACGTCGACGATCCACCGAGATCGCGAGAGGAACGCGACGCGCTTCTCCTCGACTATAGTTTTAAATAGCTAAGTACGAAATGTTAAAGTAATCTCGAAGATACGCTCCCCAAGTGGTTTAAACTCGTCCGAACACCCACAGAGTTCTTGTTTGCCGGGTCAAACTGTCAGACGTTTCCGCGACGCTCCGCGCATAAATTCTTAATCTTAGAATCCTTACTGCCAGAAGCTTCACCAGCGACGGGAGATCCCGATATCCCCGGCGGGTCACCGCGATCTCCGATCTTGTCGCGAATCTCTTCTGTGTACGTCCCGTTGTACGACACGTCGATGTGAAATTCCACAGTTTCGAGATCACGGGAATCTCGCATATCTTGGGATCAACGCTCACGAAAATGGTAACTCGTAGCCCGAGGGCTCGCTTTGGATGCCCTCGCCAGAGCCGGAGGAAGGAGTCGCCAATACCGTGGACGATCTTTGATCTCGATTGTTGTTAATTGTTGCCAAATAAGTATTGTACCTAGAAACGCGACCCGGAAATGGATCGCTCCACTCCGTACTTACTGTATTTTCCACTCTCTCTCGGTCAGCGATTTACCACGATATTGCTATTTTATTTCATTCTTTTCCATGACAATTGGATGCCAATGAAAGGAAGAAGCTGTACGCTCTCTATCGAGTTGACGTTGCATAACTCACCCTTGATGTAAACTCTGCATGTTATCAAAATATACCATTAAACTTTGAATATGTAATTAATGTAATCCGTCCCCTCTTTCAGCATCTTCGATATAATTTACATGAAGAAGAGAATTTAATTTATTACTCTCTAAATCTGAACCAGTGGAAAAGTCAATGGTTGAATCAATAACGCCTTGCATCGCTAATGAGTAAGTGAAATAGAGTCGAATCCGAGCTGTGCAATTATAGAACAGTGGATTCGGACTCTGTTTCACTTACACATTAGCGGTGCATTGAAGCGTCAAGGCGTCATTGAGTGACGCAACGTGTGTGGATTCACGTTAATTTCATAGATACTCTCTAGTCCCAAGTATGTCACTGATAATCAGTGAAATTCAACTGAAAAATCAGTGAAACGTGAAACATGAAATAAGTGAATAATGTTATTTCGTTATTTCAATAGACACGTTATTTCATAGATACTCTCTAAGTCCCAAGTATGTCACTGACATAATCAGTGAAATTCAACTGAAAAATAATATTATTCACTTATTTCAGCTTTTCATGTTTCATTGATTTTTCAGTTGAATTTCACTGATTATCGGTGACATACTTGGGACTCAGAAAGTATCTATGAAATTAACGTGAATCCACACACGTTGCCGATGCGCGTAACACGCGTAACGTACCGTTGCGGAAAAGGTGCACTCTCGTGTCAGCCAATCATTCGAGCAAATCATAAGGGTATGAGAGAGTCACTTCTGAAATATTATACCGAGAAAAACATCTTCCGAGAAACTTCGCGCCCGCTGAATAAAATAGAGGAAGGCCGTTCGTGCGAGTTCGCTGATAGACAGCTGACGTGTTTCACGTGCCTTAATTTCGCGTAGCAGTTTCTTTCTGCGTTCATTACTTCCAAGGTCAGTGTCAAATGAGCGAGCTGCGGGCTGACCCGAAAGAAAAAAAAAAACGTTACACGATGCTTCGCGCAAAAATAAGTGGCCTAGGCACAGTTGGCGCCGTAGATTTTCCATAACGCATTGTGACACAGTTTGTCGAAGATGCCGCGCCTGTCTAAAAAAAAATAAAAAAAAAAAATACAAAGTGCTCGACGGAACTGTCAGTCATTTTGACAGCCGAGTGCTTTCAAAGCAGCCACACATTCACAGTTTCGAATTATATAGAAATAAAATGTATACGTAACGAGAGAGAGAGAAAATCTCAAGGGCTCTCTCGATCGATTGGAAATCATGTCTTGTGAATAGCCCTCTGACCCTCGGCCGTTTCCAGAGTGTTAATTAATGCACCGTCCTCATTTTCTTTTCGGAGAAGCGCCGAGGTGCGGCGCAATGAACATCCGTGTCAAAACTGCGACTTACACTTAACCCGGGCGGGAAACTCTTAATAGCCCGTCACGAGCAGGCACGGAAACCACTTGGCTCTTCGCGCGCCAACGACTTCCTCTCGAAATTACGAGCTTCTTCATTGGAAGCGCCAGCAAATATTGATTCTCGGACACGGGCGTTCGCGTGCGTGCGGCAGTTTTCGCGCTTCGCGTATAACACACACACACACACACACACACACACGCCGCCGAGATTTCAGAATTTCTCGCGGCAAAACTTTTCGCATGCATAAATTGCCGTGTTAGCTCATACGGTAATGCAATCTCAGATCGCATGCTTCGTTATGCGATTCGTTACCGTTGTCTATCACCTTGCCCCAGTGGCTTTCGTGTATCCGCCTGATTAACATACACGGAATTCGCAAAAATAGCTCGCGATGATTGCGGTGTCTGCAATCGAAACTTGCCAGAAAAAACCAAAAATTTTCTTCTTCGAACGTTATATATTTATCGAACAACGGAGAACCTTACTAATTTTTTTTACAAAATTAGTAAGCTTCTCCGTACTCGAACATTGTGATTACTTTAACATTTTTTGGAAATTTTATTCAAGAATGTTGAGTCTACCTCAACATTTATTTGAGAAATCATTGCAAATTATTACAATTAAAATCTAGGATTCTTAAATGCGTTACGTATTTCATGTGATTTTAAATTAATCAAAGTTTAAATTAATCAAAGTCATTTTCAAAATATTAATTTTTAATTAAATTAATTTTAATTTTAATTGGATTTACTAGAGTCGTCATTAAAAATATTAAATTAAAATTTATATAATGCATCAATTATGTTAAGCGCCTCCGTACTCTCTCTCTCTCTCTCTAAAAACACTTATAAAAGTTTTGTTTCCTTCTAATGGCACTCGAAGCTTACTTATAAAAGGTTGCAAAAACCGCTGGTAAAGTGACATTTACTGTTATCTTGCGGCGGGGCGTAAAATTATCTTCGCGACGGGCCATTGTCACCGCGACGCGGCTCGACGCGCCATTCGCGGTCGGGCGATCGAAATTTAAAGCCCCGCGCGGACTCATTACGATCCGAATTTACCACGACGCGGCGGCGAGGCGACATTTAAATCCTCTCCGTCGACGATATTTTTCTTAGTTCAACGCGCGCTATTGTGTCCGCGATCATCGCTCGCTTCTCGCCCTATCTATCCGTTTAATCGCGCGCGATCCGAGAAACGATCGGCAGAAATAGCACGCCGCGCTCCTCGCCGGCTACCCAGGCTTCCCCTCGTCCCTTCCCGCCGTATCGAAGCCGCAGCGCTGTCTCCAGATCGTTTTTAGTGCGGCCAGGTGCGATGCGCGACAATAATTCGGAAGTGACCGCGCGAGCTACGCGCGTTACATGTGCGCGTTTATATTACCGCGACGCAGTCGCTCCGGTCGTAGCGCGGAGGATCGTGCGTGATCTGGGACATCGTCGCGCGACGTTAATGGGCGGATCATCAATCGCGCGGACGTCCCAGTCGTGCGACGTTATGTAAATGCCTCTCACCCGACGATTCTGGTTAACGGTGACGCTGACGGCTACTATACCGGCGGCCTTTAGCCAGAAAATTGGTATAATCCGGGTAAGCTCAATTTTGGGATTGGCGAACATCGGGAAGTAACCCTCTGCCAATTGTCTTGCACAAGGCGACCAAAGCTTTCCTGGAGCGATGCCGGATTTTCGACGAAAAAGAAATCTAAACTAATGAGAACACGAAAGGTTTTCGCTTCCGTCTCTATATTTACATTTATGCGTCGATTTCGAAATCCGAATACTGGGTCGAACACTTTTAATACATAAAAATACACATGCAAACATATTATATTTTTGCGTATCAAAAAAAGAGCAGTAGAGCTCGACAAAATTATGTAGTCTTTTAATCTCGCTTTCAACATTATCATACATTTCTGGGAAAGATGAGATTCATAAAGATAACGGAAAGCACACACTCAGTTTGGATGGACAAAAAGCTTTTCGTAGCGGAACAACGGAAGCACATGTATCTCCTTGACTAAATATCGCTGACTCGATTTGCGCTGGATTTGCTCAGCTGTCCGCACTTGGAGTTCAGCGTGATAACATCGTTGACGTGCGATCGCGAGACAGGAGAAAAACTGCATTATACTCGCGTTTTATCGGGAAAATCACATGTTTCAGAAAAGTTACGTTTCTTGTCGTGAGCAAGTGTTGACAACGCGTCAAAGGTTCTTCTAACAGTTTCGACCGAGCTCGAAGAAGTTCCAGCGAGCGCGAAAACGCGCACGAGGGAGGAGTGGTCGAGTTACAGTGGTCGTGGTTGTATTTTTAGTTATCGGATTCTCTAAATTGATCTCGAATCACACTTCGGTTGCGGGCCGCGAGCACGTGCACCTATTGCAGTACGGCGGCCGCGTGCCGCGACGTAAATATAGAATGAAAAATGAGAAAATAAGTGAGGCGATTAACTCTCTGTCTCGCCGCGCACAATTCCGGATCGGGCGCCGCAATTTCTGCGACGTACTATCGATTCGAAATTTCGATCGCATAGATGGAAAACTACACGGAGAGAATTTTGTTTTAAAATTTACCCTGAAAATCATGTTTTTCGTAGGCTAACATAGTATTTCGATGAATTTTATATGATTTTCACTATTTTATTTAACATATACTACGCACGTTTATTGCAATGCACAATAAAATTTATCGTAGTGCACAGTAAAATTTATTGTATTATAGTGTGCAGTAAAATTTGTCGAAATACTATGTTGTCCCACGATTAACAAAATTTTCAGGATAAATTTTAAAAAGAAATTCTCTCCGTGGAGTCTTCGGCAATTAGAATCGAAATGAATATATTCGTACACGGAAAAAAAATTGCTGTTGCCACAACCTAATAATTGTGATAATTTTCGCCCATCAATTTAGAAGAGTTATAGGAACTAAAATACTTTGGAAGTGATTTATATAGTTAACTGAACTCTCAGCCTCAATGTTGTGACGTGCAACTATATCATATATATCTCTCAATTATATTATTTGTTGTACAGACCATACTAGAGAGACAACAATAATGCTTCGGTTGAGGCAACCACATATATGAAGATATTCTAACCGAATATTATTTATCCTAAGCACTACGGTTGTGACAACCGTACTGATGAGTATACCTTAACAGATGAATGCCATGTAACATCAAAATAACTTAAATTCACATGCATTTCTTTTCCAAACATAGAGAATATTGTTGTAACATCCACAGCAATTTTTTCCGTGTACATAAGTGAGAATATTATAATTTTCTTAGAAGACTTAGTCTTGATTTTTGACCAAATTTGTATTGCAAGTATTACTTGTGCACGAAATTCAAGGCTAAAGAATTTTTTAGAAGATTATAAATAGTCCAGTTTATAATACAAAACTACCTACACTTGATTTTTTAAGACCAATTTTTGTTCCGTGTGACGTACACATCGCGCATTGCTGATGGAAGTTGACTTAACGGAAATCAAATTGCGGTTCGCGTCGTAAGATTGAAAAATGTAATTAAACAAGTCAAAACATACAGGAATAGAGAAAACGTAGAAACAAGAAATAAGATTTCCGTGCGCCGAGAGAAAGAAATAAAGCCACGTGACGTCATCTGCAGGCGGCGAGGCAGGGTATAATCGCGATGATTTCGGATTTCGGCTTCGAACATACGAAAATAATCCACCAGCTTGTTCGCGGAAAAGAAAAAAAAAACGCAAATTGACGCGAAATTTATTTTTCCGCGGGGGCTAAAATTAAGTTCATCAAGCTTATATTGATCTTAATTCCCGTGCGCTGTTAGAGTAGCGCCTTTGTTTTACTGCCAAATGATGTTGCCCGTTTTAATCAATCATACGGAATCCCAGCGACCCGCGCGGTGCGCGTCCAACACGGATGCGCGAACGCGACACGCGCCTAATAAATCGCGATGCAATTTGGAATTCCGCCGCGGGCCTTTGCACATATGTTATCCGCGGTAACGCGCGAGGACGCGCGGCGGGGCTTCCTCAAATTCGCGAGGGGGAAGCGTAATTCTAATTTTCCATCAGCGCTGGCCGATCCGTAACACCTGGCTGAAATTCGCGCCTGCGTGATGATGGGAGGCCTCGCTCCAGCCCTCGTGAGACTTTCGATGCGAGGGTGCAATTTAAACTTTGGCCCAGTAGCCAATCAACCCCTTGACGAGCGAACGATCGCGGCGAAGTCGACCGGCGATGTGAAATCAGACTCGATTCGCGCGCGCGTTTAACCGATAACCGCTCGGGCAAATGATGCGATTCGTGCCGCGTGGTTCGTCGCCGCCGCCGCCGCAGTCGCGTTGTTTTCGAAGAGAGCCCTCGCGAGGATCACATTTCGATCGTAATTCAAGAATAGAAGACACCGGTTGCGCAAAGGTAAACGGATTTAGGATCGCCGTGCATCTGTTCACCCTCGACGCGCCGACCGCGGATTTCGATTATTGCCTCGAGACGCGACGTGTTCCGAGAGTCAGAGTACATATCTTTCGTTTGTTCTCGAGATATACACCGGAGTTTCGCGCGGGACGATTAATGCATCTCTCAGACGTGCGACTTTTTATTTGGAATTTGATAACGTATTTGTGTAAACGATAATAGGGTTTGCATAAACGCGCGGTTTGCATTGCAAATGGTGAAGCTCGGGAGATAACGTTTTATAACTTTGCACACGGAGTAGCCGCGTGAGAGAAGAACACGAGACTCCGTCGCGCGCTCGCGGCGTCTAAGGCGCCTAATTACGTGATACGGATTTAGAACACGCATGGCGTGGTATCTGGCTCGAGTGCAGAATAGTCGAAAGAATCACGTTTCAGACCGTGACCCAGAGGCGCGAACCACCGGATTAAGTCCGAGCCGAAAGGTCATGTTAAATTTTTCACGCGGCAGAGTCCGCATTGAGTTTTCGATCAGTCAAGATCGCAATTCCAATATTCACACGTTGACGGACGAGTATGAATAATATATATGTGTTCAAACGCGAAAGAATCCTTTTTAATTCATTCATCAACTTGCTATTGTCTTGCGAATTTTATGTGTCTTTTATTATAAATCACAATAGAATTTTTATTATAAATATATTGTATAATACGATTAAAAATGATTAAATAATACTTATCTTCCGTCGTGACTAGTTGTATTAAATAGCACATTTTTTTACTTTACGTTGTTATCTAATTATTTATACGTCATTAAAAATTTTATAGTAGATGCCATTTATTTTTTACAAGCGATTAAAAAAAATTTTGATAGCGCGATAATCATCAAAGTGTCACTAAAAATCAGACCTCGATTAGGGATGATCTCATCATGTAATAAGATAGTTATAATTACACGTATAGCACCGTCCAGTCTGCGAGTTGTCTAGCGAGTTTTATGAGTCTTTCATCATAAATCACAATAGAATTTTCATTATAAATATATAATAATAAAATATTGAATAATACGATTAAATATGATTAAATAATACTTATCTTCTGACTAATTGTATTAAATAGCACATTTTTTTACTTTACATTGTTATCTAATTATTTATACGTCATTAAACATTTTATACTAGATGACATTTATTTTTTACAAGCGATTTAAAAACATTTTGATAGCGCGGTAATTATCAATGATCATCAAAGTCACTAAAAAATCAGACCTCGATTAGGGATGATCTCATCATATAATAAAACAATTAATATATAATTACACGTACAGCGCCGTCCAGTCTGCATTTTAGATGATTAAATATATTTACATTAATTTGCATGGCACAAATCAACACACAGAACACATTGATTTTTTATGATAAAAAGAGAAGAAATAATTTTTAAAAATTAACAAAAATATTATTTTAAAAAAGTTACACGGAAAGAACATTTTCGCTGAATTCAGATCTGAAAATAATTTTGTGCGAAAGCCAAAATGATTACTAGAATATCAAAACGTTTTGTAGCAATGTTTATCAGTTTTAACATTTCAACAAATTATTTTGATAATTCAACAAAAAATTATTTTCAGATCTGTTTTTAGCAAAATTTTTAGATTTTTCAACAAAATCGTTCTTTTTGTGTACACATGTTGTTACATACCACACTTGAAGTAGATTCAATTTGACGATTAAATATGTTTACATTAATTTACACGATACAAACCGACACACGATACAATTCGATTTTTTAATAAAAAGGGGGGAAATAATTTTTAAAAACTAACAAAAAAAATATTTGAAAAATAATTACATATATATTGTTACACATACCACATTTTAAGTAGATTAAATATGACATGGAAAAGCTTTCAGAAAGCTCTGTAATAAAGTTTTAGAAAGTTTTAAAATACAAGGAAGCTTTAAAATAAAGTAAAAATAACTGTTGACGTAAGACGGATTGAACGGAATTATAAATTTCGCGACTGATTTCTTTCAGAGTTCCGGGAGAGCAGATTGCAACGTGAGCGACTACGGTCATGGTCTTGAGCGAAACGCTCACAGACTCCAGCTTCTTGGCTATCACACCGTCTAAGATCAGATTTAAACCGGTCAGTAATATCTGCCTCTTCCGCGCAGGACCCTCACGTACATATTTATTAAAGACAGCTTTGCGCCCCGAGACCGTGTCGAACTGCGGAACTGGCTTCTCGTAATTACGATCACGTCTTGAAAATGTCAACGACACGACGATGCACGTGACTCCGAAGCGAACGTCATCATTATTTTAGTATGATAGCATCGCGTGAGACACTTATTAACACTTATTAGTAACCTCGGCGAATAGGCACGTGCGAAATCTTAATAAATCGTATCGCGTCCGTAAGAGATTACCGAGACTTTCCGTGCTCGCTACGGCGCGGCGTGTTGGAATTTGGCAGTCGAATCTGAATTTAATTAATATTCGCTGCATTTAAATACGAAACTGATAGATAACACGATTATTTTTTTTCCCTTGTTTTATTACTATAAAATATAATAAATATGCTAACTTCATAAAATATGTGCTAAAAAAGTATTTAAATAATATAAATTAGGAAATATTTAATTATATATTTTTTTCTTCTATTTCGCGTTGTAACGCTAATTTATTCCATTAAAAATGTTTTTATGTGAAAGCGAAAGCGGCGGAAAATAAAAATTTATGTCATTAATCTAAAGAATTGGTTTTAAATCTCTTCTAATATAATTACGAGAATAAAATAAAATTACTACAAGTCATCACAAACCGTGTTTCAAAGATGAACAAACGGCACAAACGTAATTTAAATTAAATTATAAAAGTTCTTTTTTCCGCAATACGGAGGTCTAATTTCCATTTCCCGGGAATGTCACGGGACTTACAAGTGCAACGTACTCGTTCACCCGGTAATTAGCAAATGATGCTTTTAATTGCTCCAGCGAGAGATGGTTCGCGGAAGTCGCGTGCGCGAACGTTTAGAAAAGGAACGCCTCGTTTCTCTTCATATCGTTACGGCCAAATGAATTTCAAGGGAGGAATTTTTTCGCGCGGCAAGAAAGATGAACCCCCATCTCTCTCTCTCTCTCTCTCTCTCTCTCTCTATCTATCTGCGTTCGAGTTCGCTCCGATGCCGAATTAGACGAGGGTGCCGACCTTGGCACGAAAAGCGTCGCGTCTCCTCGAGTCGAGGCGATTAGAGGCTCGCGTGCTCGGTTCTTGCGCGCCTCACCCTCCCGACGCTCTTATCGGAGCCCACCCTCTATCATTTGGCGCACGTTCCTCATCCATTTCTCGATCCCCATCAAATACAGTAGTCTTATCTACTCATAAATGTCACTCTCGATCCTTAATGACATTTTACATGGTGCATTCCCCATATTGTTTCCCCATATCTTTCTCCCGAAATACGAACTCCTATGTCTTCTCGAACATTTTTTTTATAGCCGACATCACGTCTCTTCTTTGAAACTATTTAAAAAACGTATAAGTTTCCTATGAGACATGCGAGCGTCTTCCCCGATGTAACGTTTCTCACGCAATTCCAACATAATTTATTATGTCGATACGTATGCATTATATAAGTGTCTTGTTGAGTTACGCGTTTTAAATGTAAACTTTTGTACGTGTAGTTATTACATATATTGATATACTCCGACATCCACGTGTGACTCTTATTTATATCCTTGCTCTCTTTTGATATATTTATTACAAACTTAAAATTCCTATTTATAAATTTTATTTTTTTCAACCAGAGATTTCCTCGCGTAATAAAAGTCGGAAGTTTCTATAGGAGGGAATTCACACGTATGCCGAATAAACGTAATATATAATAGTGTTAAAAATAAAAATTAACGTCAACTATACCTCGCGTCTTTCGCGAAACGTCAACGCGGGACGCGCGGCGCGGGCTAATGATAGATAAGACCTGCGGCGTTCCGAGCTCTCGAGTAGACGTTACGTATGCCGTATAACGTAGTGGCTGCCAGAACGACGGGTTCTCATGTGGTACGGTCAATCAATGTCAGAAGGCACGCACGGCTGAAAGTCAATCAGACGGAGGCTTCCGCCTGGCGCTGATCACTGACGTTCCCCCTCGATGGAGTTTATACGGGCGGCCGAAACGACGCCCGGCGTTTATAAATCAGCCGGCGCGCTACGCGCATCGGGTGAGATATCGATCTCGATGTCGAATCGGAGGTCGAGAGCCGATTCCTCTTCCATCTCTTCTTTCCCTCCCTTCCCCTCCCCCTCCGCGGCGCATTAAATCCCGGATATATTCCTTACGCGAGCCTCGTTAATTTGCAAAGTGCTCTCGCGACACGTCTGAGAGCGCTCCACTCTCCCTGTTTTTGGTACAATAATTTGAATTATTTATTTCGCCAGAGAGAGAGAGAGAGAAAGAGAATGGGTACTGTTGCTCAAACGGGGCCTCGCACTCTACGTTGGATTTGATAATCGATGAGAAATGCACACGTACTAATAAACCTCGACGACATAAGGTCTAAAATCGGGACATGAGATGTCTTTTAACGTCTTTTGGACGTTTTTTTTTCATAAAAATGTTTTTAAAACGTCTTCTAGACATCTTTAGTGTCGGTTCACAATGAGGATTTTAAGCCCTAAGCAGTAATAAGAAATAGATCAATCGTAGTCGTATAACTTCGTATAATGTACTGAGTCGACAAGGCACACAGGGGATA
>NW_012028581.1:33334-34512 GCF_000956235.1 Wasmannia auropunctata | reverse complement strand
GTGGATTACTTTACATAGTATAATGAATACTTTGTATTTATTATACTATATAATATATTTTTAACAGAGATTAACTGCAGAGCAAGGAACGTTAGTATCGGTCCACAATGAGGATTTTAAGCTCTAAGTAGTAAGAAATGGACCTGCAATCGCGTAGTCGAGTATGAGGAGAATAATCGATTGTAATTGATCAATATCTTATACGGTGTAAAGCTTAAAATACCTGTTGTGGACCGATACTTAAGACGTCTTATGTCTCGATTTTAAACTTTATGTTGTCTAGAAAATTACTACAAAAGATGTAATTTATAAGAAAAAAGACTCTTCTGCGATGTTGTAATAATAACAATAATAATAATAATAATCTTTACTGACGTACAAAATAGTACAAATTTATAAACTTGACCGCAGTGCAGCTTAGAACGGCATCTCAAAAGGCGAGGCAGCAGTAAAATAATAGCAGCTAAAGAATAAAAATTAATAAGTATCCAACTGGCTCAAAGAATTCAAAATTAAACGAGGAATTAAAAAAATAATGGCCAGAAAGCATTGCACATGTTTTAGTGCCTACAATCAAATATATGTATTTCATATAAAATTAATTGTAAAACCCCAAACGTGTCGGTTCCGCATTGAACCATCCTCAGTGGGTGAATAAAAAAAAATACAATCCCGATAACTTATGCATACTATAGAAATCGCTCGCAATCATAAATCCGTTGTGTCCGATGGTCAAGCGTATAAAATTAGGTCCGTCCCGTTTATCAAATGCGGTATTTTAATCCGGCTAACGCAGGATTAAATATGATATCTCACGCGGTACGCGCGTTTATTCGCCCGAGACGCGTGCTTACAAGCCATCATCGACGGAACGTGGTATTATATGGTAGTTCCGATTGACGTCATATTATTGAAATTCCAGCTGCAAGCTGGCGAGATGTGACACTTACCGCGACTAATCTTCCGTCGCGATAGTGTTCCGCCGTTTTGATTAATCAGCTGCTCTTATCACGCCCGCGGCGCGGCGCGGCGTTGCCGGAGGTACAGTACATCAGGGATCGCGTAAACGAAAACGTCAAGGCCTCGCATGGGAAAATGCCCCACACACGTAAAATTTGTTGCTCGCGACGAGAGAGAGAGAGAGAGAGAGAGAGAGAGAGAGAGAGAGAGAGAGAGAG
>NW_012028581.1:10329-33314 GCF_000956235.1 Wasmannia auropunctata | reverse complement strand
CACCCGCGCCGGGGGATATAGATGCACGAGAGCGTCGTATTTTACAGCATCCGATATTGCTCCATGCGGCGTGTGCTCCGCGCCGACACCGGCGGAAGCTTTCACGGGAGCGACGCAATTGTTTGGATATGAAACGGTCTATTCAGGGGAGAGGGAAGAGAGCAAACACGGCGGAATCGAGCGACGAAAACTCGATAACTGGGGCGATAACTCCGCGGCGCCCATTTACCACAGTCGGCTCGTGCCAGTTTCGTCCAACTCGTGTAACGAGGCGAAATCTCGGGGTCTCTTCCACACTGGCCGTGTTATCGTCGCAACCTTCGTTGTTCTCTCTCTCTCTCTCTCTCTTTCTCTCACAATGAATCTCCCATTCCCGTGATAAGCGTAATTGTCGCCGGTTACTGACCGGTGCTCGACAGTTTACGATTGAACGACCTTTTCAGGAAAAATATATAATCGCGTGCCTTTCCATCTCGCGATTTTTATTTATTTGGACTTTAAAAATGCATATTTAAAGCGATCGATTCTTATTTAAAATTCTGTCGGCGCAAGACACAAAGGCTGAAGTCAGGCGGGAAAAAGTGAAAGAAATTTCAGAGTATTGATGACGGGATTTTGGACGGAGCTTCTGCTTAAAGGCTTCTTCTTTGTTCACGCGCGCTCTCCGCTCGCTCGCGGCAAGTGTCCTCCAAAAATGTCGAAGGAGGATCGATAAACCGGTGTACATTTGAAAGTTCAAAATATTGGCGGACGGCCAGAGGCCTGTACGATGACAGGATAATACGCTCTGTGCCGCGGCGCCGAAATAAACCGCGATGCGCGCGTATACGGGAGATGAAAGAGCGCGATTTTATACGGATACTCCCCCGTGAAGTTGGATTCACCGTCGGAATCACCTCGCTCGCTTTTCGCCTCGGATTTGGAGAGTAATTTCCGCCGACCGTGAAGTTAACGGCACGCCGCGCCGCGCCGCGCCGGCGAGTCGGGCGAGTATGAAGGGAAAAAAAGGGAGGGAGCAATTCGATCCGCGAAACGCGCTCTCGTCGGCGAAAATGTAGCATTTGCCTGATTAGAAAGCCCAAAAAGGGTACGAATGAAAAGGGAAATTCGTTCACGGAAAGAACGATTTTGTTGAAAGATCTAAATATTTTGCTAAAAACAGATCTGAAAAACAGATCAGAAAATAATGTTTTGTCGAATCATTAAAATACTTTGTTGGAAATGTTAAAACTGATAAGCATTGTTATAAAACGTTTTGATATTCTAGCAATCACTTTGACTGTCGCACAAAATTATTTTGATTATTAAACAAAAATTATTTTCAGATCTGGATTCAGCAAAATTGTTCTTTCCATGTTCTTTTGGAAGGCGCGTCTATTCTAAAATAATCTCCCAGAAAACTCACCGTGTATCTGTTAAGTGTGACGTATGTTTTATGTAAAGCCAATTAATATGCTTATTAGTACATACAATAATAATAACGAATAAAATAACAAAAGAAATGTGAAAAATCAAATATAATATAGATTATATAAAATATGTATTAACAAGAATGATAAAATATGATTAAGCTATTATAAAATAATGAACACATTAGACATTATTTTGCAACACAGAGAGAAAGATTTCGTTAAGTTTAACGAATTTCGAAAAATATTGTTTCAAACAATTGGGGTTGTTTCTGCCAAACAATATAATTTAAAGTAACAAAACTGAAAAATGTATATTTAACAGAAAATGTTCTTTTTTTTAAAGTATATCGTTTCAATGAAATAAATGTAAGTCAAACAGAACTGATTGAACTGTAAAGAAATGTTTCTCTCTGCGAATGAAGCTTAATTCAATCTAACAAGGAGTATATAATACGGATTAGGATAATCAATAGAATTTCTCGCTCGAGCTTCGGTCACGTGTGCCTCATAATTTTCAGCGTATGTGTCGATGAGTCGTGGAACAATAAAAAGAAATGTAGGTTGAAGAAGCGATTCCCGACTCGCCTCGGAGGAAATCACGACGTTCGCGTGACAGGGGAACTTGATTCGAGTTCTAACGGTGATTAAAAAAAAAAGTGTACCTCTTCAAGTGAGTGCGTTTTAATTTATATCACAGCGTCCGCGCGCGGCACACCGTTAAGTTTCTCGGTCGAGCATAAATCTCGCGGACCGGGAAAAAGAATCCTAACAAATGGCCTATCCGTCGGTTCTATTGATATAGAACACTGGCTCTTCCTTTCTCCCCGTTGAATTTCACGATCTCTCACGACTGAACCTACACAGAAGCGAGGAGAAAGGAAAAGTAATTCGAAAAAATAAATTCCTGGTAATTATCGGAGTTCTCCTTTCCTCGTCCTCTCTTCCACCCCCCCCCCTCCCTCCCTTCCCGTTTTAACGCCGGCGTCGAATCTCGCCGGCGCGGCGTCAAATCCTCGAATTTATTATTCGGAATCGTAAGAGCGGAATTGCCAATAGCAGCCTCTTCCAGCCTATCACGGAGACCCGACCTTCGACGATGGTAGGTGGCCGTAGGGTGAAGCATGCGGCGAGCAATGAAACCACCACCACGTCCATGGTCACCGGCGGCGTTACCAATAGGAGCGACAACAACGTCGTTGTCTCCACTGTACAACCGACCACCACTCAGCAAGTAAGCTCCTCTCTCTCTTTCTCTCTCTCTCTCTCACTCTCTTGCCGTGCATCCTCGTTTTCATTACGTCGACGCGTATCACGTCGACGACGCGACGGGTCGGTCGCGCGACGTCTCGCGGCCTCGGGAGAGCGAAGAGCGGTAGTCGTATCTCGCGGGAACGCGCGACTCCGTCGCAAAGTGTCGCCGCGCGCGATATCGGACGCTCTCTCTCTCTCTTTCTCTCTTTCTCTCTCTCTCTCTCTCTCTCTCTCTCTGTCTTTCTCGCGACATTCAACCGGCCGCGAAGTTAGACACAACATTGTGATTATTCAGTAAAAAAAAAAAAGAGGAGAAGAAGTTGCCGCGCGGCCGGCGTTGACAGGCGCGCGTTTGTGCGGCACACGCGCGACGCCGTAACAATAAGCTTACACTTCGCCGCGGCGTCTTCGAGCGGAGCGATCTAGATCTCGCTCCCGAAGTAAGTTACTTCCCAGTTTCGACGAACTTTCTGGTGTTCTCGAACGTAAATACACGGTGTATCTCTAACGTGCGACGATAGCTGTTATGAGGCATTGTCAAAGAAAAGCATTTCCTCTCATCAGCACGATCGTGATATCGACAAATAAATATTTAGCGTCATTTAAGAAATTTCAACGATTTGTAATAAAAATTCATTACGATTGCCGGCTGTTAAAGACAGAACGAAGACTTTGTTTAGACAGTTTTATCGTTTGTTTTCAGAACAAATCGCGCGTTTACTTAATTCTGGAAATATTCGCTACCGCGGCTATACTGAGAATTCTAAAGTTTAACCGAAATTACTCTGTGCAGGTTTATAGACTTTTTTCACTAATTATTCTTCGCGATTCACGAGGCCTCCGGGGAAGTGCCGAAGGCGTGCGAGCGCGTGAACGGATGACGCTCCGCCACGAAGACGCTCGTGAACGTATAAGGAAAACGTATATACGTGAGTGTGTGTCGCTCGCATTCGCCGACTTAATAACGCGCGTGTGTACGAGTGCGCACACGAGGCACCGACCGACGCGAGAGCTTAACTGACGTATAAATAGCGCCGTTTTAAAGAGAGCCGGCTAGAACTTTCCCGCGTGTACGTCTTGCGTGATCACGCCCGTCAGGAAGGCGCGAGTCGCTTTCCGAGGAGGACCGCGGAAAGCGACTGGAGCGGGTCCAAACGATCGGATCGGTCGACGCGCGATCGAGGGGGAACGGGGATCGGGGATCTCTTGGCGAGCGGAGAACCGTCCCTCCTTTAATTCGGAGTGCGCGGAATTCGTTAATCGCTTTTTGCGGTATCCGCGCGACGGCATTCGGTGAACGACTCGTGATGTGAGTGAATAAGTTCGTGTTGTGAAACGAACTTGGGAGTCGCTTGTGACACGTACGCGCGATTCGTAAATATTATAGCGTCGATATTCATCGTTAAGAAAAAACTCTGCACCGAGCGTGCCAAATTGCGTTCGACCGAGACGATTCTTTAATGATAATTAGGAGAAGATAAAAAAGTTAGGGATATTTAGTAATGGATCTTGTAATTTTTGAATGTGTGTGTCGCTGATTTAAAATTAAAATAACTTCTCCAGCCAAAATTCACTTCTGTTGTTAAAGTTACAAGTCCGTTAGATTATGCAAAACTAGAGACCTCAAAAACTCAAAAATATATCTTAATTTTGAATAGAGATTTGAAATCTCAGGTGATGATAAACAATAAAGTTCATTGAGTAAATTACTGAGTTTATTGAGGCTAATCGAGTCGAGTTTCCGATCGAGAACGATGCGAGTTTAAGGTCACCGATCAATATATGTGAATTTCGATTTCTCTCATCCAAGAAATAATTTCCGTGTCGCCCGGCAGAAAGTCCGACGGATCTTCGAGGAGCAGGCCAGGTGGCAAGAAAGCGGCCCACGCAGACGCGTGAAATGCACATCGTCGGGCACTGCCTATTGCGTGGTCAACAACTACAGCATCGTCGCGTCTAGGGGCGAACTTGCTCGAAATAACCGCGCCGCGAGTGAGACGACGTCGACGACGACGACGACGACCGGCGTCACTACCAAGAGACGAACGTCGTCGATCGTAAACGGGAGGATCCATTCCAAGGAGGAGATCGCTCGGAGCGGCATCCTCGCCGCAGAGGAGCCGAGGAAGCCGAAGGACGTGTCCAAGGACCCGGCAAGACCGGGCATCTCAAGGGGCATCCAACGAGGTATAATCAAGTCCGCTTCCGTACCGAAGGATTTGAAGGAAGGTGCGTTGCATAATTTCTAAATTTGCCAACGGAAATTACATGTCGCCAGTTATCATGTATTAACTGTTTTATACTTTTTATTTTTTAAATCAAAACTAGCACTTATCAAAATGTAACTGTTTATATTTCCTTTTAAGAGAGAAATTTCAGTATCTAATGAGTATTGCGATACTTGTTAACAAAAATTATTTGTCACCTACTATTATTATTATTATTTATTATTATTTATCGATTTTATACTCTTTATTTTTTTCATTAAAATATAACTGCTACTTTATTTACAAAAGAAACTCCAACTAAATTAACAAGAATCGATACTTGTATCGAAAATTGTATGTCGCCTATTATTATTTGTTAATCTGTTTTATGTCTTTTTATTTTTTGTATTTCTCTTATAAAAGAAACTCCAGCTAAATAATGAATGTCGATGTTGCTCAAGATTCTTAACAAATACGCATAAATTCTTCACATAAATTTACGGTTATTATTTACGGAAATGTTAGCTTTTTTATATTTTGTAAGTTTGTGCTGAAATCATTTATTTCGTTTTCTTTTTGGATACCTAAGCATAGTCAACATCATTCTTCTTATTCGGTTTTGGACGGAGAGATTATCGTCATCAGCTATTCTAAATATGCGCCGAAAGCTGCGCCGAGAATTATTTTCGACGGAAAAGTTAATTTCCTGTACTATCTATATCCACCTAATGACTACTTGGCTGTGGAAATGTGACGATGCTGACGTGCATGCCGTGATAATTTGTATTTTCGCCCCATTCGCGCCTCACGGGCACGAGTTACCACCGACGAGACAACAATATCAAAATCACATATTTCGTAGCGTCTGATTAGAATTTCAAACGAAATCACCCATTTACCACCGAGGACCTTTTCGAATAACGGTTCCCGACACGCCGAACTCGTTTTCGTGCACGGGACTAAACGGAAATAAGCTATTTTCATTTAAAAATCTAATGAAAGCATTCCGTTCGATATAAAACAAATTCAAGTTAATTATCGAAATAAACGTATTATAAATCTCTCACCGGAATCCAATAGTTTGTTTCAAAGTTAAAAGAGGACACCTTTCTATTTATATGAATCTAATTTTCTAAAACTCGCGCGCGTCATGCACGCGTCGCGAACTGTCAGTTCGGGCTAGAACGAAACAAAATAAATATTCACTTTCGGTCGCGCGCATCGATCCCTGTTAACGAAGGCGCGAAGTTCTGTGTGCTCACGCGATCTCCATCCCCCCACGATCCGCTTAACTTCGCTTCGCGCGAAAATATTTCACGACAAACCCCACGACGCACGAGACGCGCCCGCTAGATATACGTCTATTTAAGCCTGCGAACTGCAGGCTGCCGCCGAGAGACGCTGCGAGAGACGTCTCGGGGAGCAACACTACCGGCCAAATATAGCGCCGTGACTCCCGCAGGTCTTCCAGTGAGGGAGAGAACGTTGCGGCGAGTGCCGGAGGAGGGCATCCTGAAGAGGTCTTCCGCCTTCCTGGCGAGTCTAGCGCATCACCATCCCTCCAGCGGACTCGCCGAGAGGAGTTCGCCGGACGACGAGTTGGCCAGGTTCCTCGGGCCGTCGAACGGCTTGTACGAGCCGCGCCACGGCTCCACGTCCTCGAGATACGCCGGCCTGAGGGGATACTTCTCGATCCTGACGAACGGCGACGACGAAGCGCGCGGACTGTGCGCCCTACGGCCGTCGCCTAGCGTGCAGACGTTATCGACGAGCCTGAAGAAGAAGGGCGTCGGGGTGAAGAAGTCGGTGTCCTTCAGCTCCGACACCAGCTTCGAGGAAAAACGCGCGCCGTACCGGAAGCCTGCCGTCCACGAGGCCAGGGTCTACCGCAAGGGCGTGCTTCAAGGTGAGCTCCGGGCGCTGTGCAGGCGTTCGCACGATGGCGACTTCGCAAATTTTACACGTGGAAAGAACGATTTTGCTGGAAGGTCAAAAAATTTGGATCTGAAAATAATCTTGTTAGATCATCAAAATAATTTTGTTGGAAACTCAAAAATAATAAGCATTGCTGTGAAACGTTTTGATATTTCAGCAATCAGTTTGACTTTCCAATAAAATTATTTTGGTCCAACAAGAATCATTTTCAAATCTGTATTCAGCAGAATTTTTGGATTTTCCAGCGAAATCGTTCTTTCCGTCAGCACGTAGTTCTTACTGAATCGTACGTCTGACTGTTTTAATTAATTAAAGTTTTAATTAAAGATTTACTTTATTCAACTGTCTCTCTCGCTACTTTTTCAACAAAAGATAAATTACGAGTCACTTAAAATCCGATAATACTTTACGCACCAACGCGATGCAAGATATTCGGATCATCGCTTTTACGTATATGCGACGCTTATTTTTGCCAACGATTTTTTATTTGCACAAACTTTTTGCAAATACATGACATGTACCGCGTCGTTTATTAGCGCCGACAAATTGATTCCGACATCACTGTGTGACATCACTGATAAAATGCACCAACTGATAAGAACAACGTTTGTGTCTCGATAAACGTTCGTTTCACGCAAGCTGGTACTCTGATCAATATGAAAATTTTTGACAAAAATTTACAAAAATGACGTTATCTTAATAAATTGGGTTTCGTTAATTTAATAAACTGGCGCGGACACAAATTTATATCAGTAAGCAATTTGTGATTTTCCTTTACGTGAAATAAATGTCCGTGCAATTTAATAGCGAAAGAGTTCGTCTAAAAATATGACAAGCTTTAAAGTTTGTAATTTATGAGATTTGGAGAATTTCAAAGCGTATAGTCTGTCATATGAAATTGATGTGTTGCCCAATAATAAATTCTGCCACATTAAACAGTTACAGTTGCGCAAGTAATCTAATAAAACTTGCTCGCGCGACTAGTTATATTAGCTTTGAAATGTTCAAGAGTATGAATATAAATCTTGCAGACCACGTACGCAAAGAGACGATCAAACCAAAAGTGCCGCCCTCGTGGGAAATACCCTCCGGGGGCCCTACGGCCCTTCTGAGGGCCGCCAGAGAGGCGGACGACAACGGTCTCAAGGAAATCGTCGCGCAGGCTCGGAAGGTAGGCCTGAAAGGCATGGACGTCAACGTGGTCGACAGTAGCGGGAGGGTGAGTACGAAATTCTCTAATTAATTGGATTAGCCTCTAATTGCCGTTGCGCTCGGCTAATTTAAAAATTGCTTTACGATACTCCCGTTTACTCCGTTAAACGGATAGTGTGTGGCGCGGCGTGATACGTGCGTCTGTGAAAAAAATTGTGAGTAAAATTATAAAAAAAAACGAAATTTTTGCGAATCGACGGAAAGAATTAAATATGGGAAAGCGTAAGAAAAATATGGGAAACAAGAAAAATATACGTAGAATCATTGAATATTGTTACATTCAATGACCGCGGCCTAAAAGAATCACGAATAATCACTTCACCGTCGGCTCGGCCGAATTTAGTTCGAGATTCTTCCGAAACCTGGGAGCCTGGGAACGGGTGATGGTCGTTTTGGCGAAATGGCTCACGCTAAACGAATCCGACGGATTGGAAAGCCGGCGGCGATCCGTAATTAACAGCGCGCGATTCGCGATCGATGAAAGTGCAATTAAGGCCGAGCGAGTAGTGCGCGACGGCAGGAAACAAATTTCGCCTTCGAATGGATCTATTTTTAAATTGCCCGACTGGGACTCCGGTGATTCCGACGGAGGCGCGGCGAGTTTTCGCTTATTCGCGTTATGCAAAAATGCATCGCAACTGCTGGGGCAAGCCTCTGCGGGCCGCTCGACGATTGATTGCCGACGGTCGGGAGTTAAGTCTCGAGATGAATACTTTATACTCACGC
The DNA here is from genome assembly GCF_000956235.1 of Wasmannia auropunctata. NCBI lineage: Eukaryota > Metazoa > Arthropoda > Insecta > Hymenoptera > Formicidae > Wasmannia > Wasmannia auropunctata. The sequence continues at coordinate 24,571 of NW_012028581.1, read as the reverse complement.
ATATTGCTCTGTCCTTTTTCTCAGCTCGTTGAAATTAAAGGAGGATAATACCGGCATAATACTAACATAAAAATCTTATCTAAAAATCATAGTAATTAATTTATTTGCAACGCAAAAAAAAATAAAACACTAACATGATTTGATTTTATAGTCACGTAATCGTGTTCGTGAATAGTTTAGACGACGTTTAGAGCAAGACTGAACAGTGTTATGACTTTTTTCTTGTCTTTTTAAGTGTTTTTTTTTTTTTGGAAAGGATCTTCATGTTGGCCTAAAGAGAATTTTCGGTGTGTTTCGTGCTGCTTCGTACTGCGGTGCATCTCGATCAGATAATCGGCGTAACTGGCATGATGGTGAACTTTTCTAATTGCTGACGAAACTCTGTATAATTATACCAGGCTGTTTTCCGGCCGACGTGTAGATTAAGCATGTTTAGAGGATCGATCCGACGAAACTGGATTCGACCATCACAGTCCGTCGCGGACTGTCGGCAAAAATTCCATGCTCATGGTGCTTTCATTAGCGCCCACGTGTGATCCCCTCGTGCATGTATAAGTCTCGTGGAAAAGTACCGAATTGCCTGCCGCTTCTGCAGCAAGTCGGGTGTAAAATCGCGCCCCGAGAGGCATAAGATTGGTTGCGTTCCGAGGGGAAATGTATATGTATGTACACGATATCGTTTAGGAAAAACGCTGGAACGTATCTCTTAGCAAATCTAGAATTAATTCTTTTCAGCAAAAGTTTGTTTTATCTGTGGCAGGCAGGGATTAAGGATATTTAATAAATTTAAGACACTTCACTTCGCAGATCAGAATCTTTTTTTGTATGAAAAAAAACATGTTACTTTCTAATTGAAGCATGTAAATTGAGGGGAAATGTATGTACATGATATCGTTTGAGAAAAACGCGAGAAATATATCTAGAATTCATTCTTTTCAGTAAAAGTTTGTTTTATCTGTGGTGCGCAGGGATTAAGGACATTTAATAAATTTATGACAGTTTACTTCATTTCACAGATCTGAATCTCTTTTTGTATGAAAAAAAAAAAATAAAACATTACTTTCCAATTGAAGCATGTAAATTGAAGGGAAATGTATGTACAGTCGTGGACATATCGATTGCGACACTAGTATATATTTAATATATATAAAATATATTTTATAGGTAACTAATATTTTGCAAATGCGAACCATGATGATCTATTATCTTTAGAGGTAGTACACCAATCGTGATTAGCATTTGCAAAATTAGTGCGTTTCGAAATCTATTAAAAAAAAGTGTCGCAACCGATAATGTCCACGACCATGTACATTATATTGTTTGGGAAAATCACTGGAATGTATCTCTTAGCAAACCTAGAATTAATTCTTTACAGTAAAAGAATTTTTTATCTCTGGCGCGCAAGGATTAAGGACATTCAATAAATTTAAGACACCACTTCACAAATCTAAATCTCTTTTTGTTTGAAAAAAAAAACATGTTTCCAATTGAAGCATATAAATTGAATGAAAAAAAAATACTTTAAATACAATTGTATTGTATTTAATTTTATTGTGTATAAACTCAGTTTACGCCGTATGACGTTTTATAGATAAAAATCTGAAACAAGCGTGCCAAGAATTGGACTATATTTTTTAACAGATGTAGAATTAATTTTCGCCAGTAAAAGCTTCCACCCGTGATGCGCGGAGATTGAGGACTGTAGTAAATTTAAGACGTTATGTATGTACTTGCAGAAGTGATAAATCTTCCGCGTATGAAGAGAAGCACATTACCTTCCAATTAAAGCACGGTGAAACGAAGATTAAAACGAAGGAAAAACGAGTTTGTTTCATGCGCACGGTGTCGTTTAGCGACGTTTAGATACCAAAAAAAGCTAAAAGGCAATCGTTGCCGGGAGCAAAAAAAAGTGAGCGAGTGAGTGACGGGAGTTCGCGTAATGCGATGTGACTAGACGCTGTAATTAGCGTCGTCTCGAAGGACGCTCATGATACGAGAAGTTTAACGTCCCAATGACGACTCGCGTTCGTTATCATCGAGCGATTCTTGGTTCGAAGGACGAAGATCGCGGACGGCTCCTTCGACGAGGAGGACGTTACGCGCGCGCGCGCGTGTCCTCTGAACTTCCGAACTGACCGACGACGCGTATTTCCCCGCAATCCCTGGATCGATACGAAAGCATGGTAATCTCGATCCGTCCGCGTCGCCGCCCGCGGGGAGCGTCCGCGACCGCATTCCGCATGCGGCGGTGTCGCGTCGCAATTAAAGTCGGATCTCGCGCCCTCCGTCTCTCCTCTCCCCGCGTAGATAGAAATGCGGTCGTCCTTCGTGGAGACGCGGCGAACGCGCTTGCACTAAAGGCCGGGACGAAGGGAAGCTTTAATGTAGGTGTCCCGTGTAATCGTGACGGATAACCCCGAGGCCCTCCCTCGCCCCCTCCCGTCGCCGTTAACCAAGGTCGCGCACGTGGACGCGGGAAAGACACATACGTTACAATGCGCGCGTCGAGAAACTGCGCGCTCCCGATCGGTTACGCGCCACCGTCAACTAGATGCGATCGGTTACGTATCAACCCTGACGCGCGCGCGGCATCGAAAAGATATACGCGATTTCCTCAAGTGACACGAGACGGACGCCGGCGATGATTCAGCGAGGCTGCGGATCAAAGAATTCGCGCGAGGTCGGCACGCTACGTGCAAAAATAACTGAAGCGTTGGAAATGATATACTGATGGAAATAATAGCTTTAATTTTCATTGTTAGTAACACGGAATTGTGTGAACGGTATTTTTCGATTTAATTTGAGTAGTTCAACCTAATCTTGAATTACTTAGGCAATTCGTAATTGATGGCAGAACTCGGTAAAAAATTTTATATAATTTTATTATTATATTTATATCTATTTCATTTTTATTATTATATTAGATTTATTTAATTTTATTTATACCGTCTAATAAAGAATTTTGTCGCGAATTATTAATTGTATTCATTTAAATAATAGAAACCTATAAAAAAATATCTTGGCTTTCAACGTTTTATTGAGGAAACCTATAAAAAAATATCTTGGCTTTCAACGTTTTATTGAGGAAAATGTGAAAAGTAAGTGTTCAATCCGCGCGTGTATTTTTTTTCGTTCGGAACGAACGAAATAGGCCCCGTAGTGTTTGCCGATTTACAATTCGCGCGTCGTCTTCAAGGCAAACGCGTCTTCTGCCGAGCGTATAATGTTAGCACAGTCTGTGTTTCAACGTCTGTTTGTATACCGGCGCGCAACGCTGACGCAAGTAAAGCAATAACGTTTGAACGTCAATAGCCACTTAATAAATTGATTCTTAACGGATAGTCCATTGTGCATCTCGGTGCCGGTGGCGGCGGCAAACAATGGCGGAACGAGAACGTCTTCCTACGGGATGTCATACTTCTCAACGATCGCTCGATATAAAACGCGATATTCATTCCCTTTTCAACATATTTACACGTCAGCCGAGTGTAGCAACAATAGGCGAAACGCGGCATTCAGTAAATCCGATTAACAACTCCACATATGTCGGGGATATGCGTACATACGTATATTATAGTGATTCCAGCGCTATAGGAGAATCATTTTCTCTCGATGGGGGGAAAAAAAATTGTAATCCAGTTGTGGCCGAGAGATCAGCGGAACGTTGGCGTTTTCAATTTAAAATTCGTCCCATTACGCGTTTCGTCACATCCGCGTGGATTTAGCGGATTAAATCCGCGAGATGCGCGCCGTATAACGCCGCGCGATTTTTCATGTCACGGTCAAACGCCGTGAAAGAGAGGCATTGACGGTTGTACGGCGCGCGGCCGCGCGCGGGGCGCGGCCGGAGGGGCGAGGGATGAATAATGTTCGCCGATCGAAACGCGCGAGTTTACGTAATCGGGCATGCTTTCGGGCGCAAACTAAACCCGGGGGAATTATTTGTTTTTGCCATTGCAGACGGCCGTAAGTTACATGGCGGGGAACGGCGCGGCGACGATGCTCGAGCTGGCGCTCTCTTTCGAAGGCGTGGACCCGAATCTGCCCGACAATGAGGGTAACACGCCGCTCCATTTTGCCGCCCAGGCCGGTGAGTGATCGAATTATGTCATATGGTGGACATCGAGTTGCCCGCGGCCGCGGTTCTGCCGAGACCGCGATATATACGCGCGTATGTACATATATAACGTGTTTTGCCGCGGAAAATGTCAATGACGTTGCGGGAAATCAATCCGTTTGATCCCACGATTTTCCGGGAATCCGTTTCCCGGAATATCCGGTGGACCAGTGCGATTAGTAACGTTCAGCATAATAATATCGCTGCCAGCGCCGCCGTTACAGAGATATCGCGTCCAAGTATCTGACTGTTATGCAGCCCGTATCAGACTAAAAAGATCGAGATTAAGTTTGGATTGCAGGAATTTAATCAATTATACATGGAAAGAACAATTTTGCTGGATCCAGATCTGAAAATATAATTTTTCTTCAATAATCAAAATAATTTTGTGCGAAAGTCATAATGATTGCTGGAATAACAAAATGTTTTATAGCAGTTTATCAATTTGTACATTCGAACAAATTATTTTGATGATTTGATGAACAAAAAATTATTTTCAGATCTGTATATTTAGCAAAATTTTTAGATCTTTCAACAAAATCGTTCTTTCCGTGTAATGGAAGAGAAAATCTCAAGTTTAGTGAACTTTGCTTTTATCAGTCAAATACTATAATCTGATCTCAATCTCAATCTTTAGTCTTATTTATGCAGGGACATTAGATCGTTTGAGTAATGAAATATCGATATTAAACGCTTTTCTCTCTCGCTTCCTTTCCCCTTTTTACGAGGCTCGAAATATCGTCTTCGGCAATTATAACCGATGTTCCAAAAGTGAACCTGGCGAGGTGCGAGAGTAGGCTGGCGCGCACTTATTCATAGAGAAAGTGACAAGAATAAGTGTTGCATCAATCGTACGCGCGAAAACGTAGCGATGAGTAGGCGTCGAGGGTGCGCTATAGTTTTCGTACAGGAATCTTGAAAATGCGCGCGTTCACATTCGGGAGTGGTTTGGAACATAATTTATCCCCGTGGTGTTTATCTCTGCTTCTTTTTCCGCCGTGTAATCATCCTCCCCTCGGCAGGCAAGTGGCCACGTGGCCGCAAAACAACTGTATATACATCCGTCGCAGTCGCGGATTAATCGTGAACATAAAAAGAAATAACAGGGTAAAGTTCAGGGGATGCTTATATTTAACTTTATGACTCAGACGCGACGTATAAAGACCGAAATAAAGTGAGAAAATGACAAATGGCCGTATTAAAAAGTAAATGGTCATGAGATTCGTACCTTCTTTTCACATTTTGCAATAATGAGATTCGTATTTTTCATATTTTGCAATAACTTTTTTTAATTGCATATATTTCTTTGAATGCCTATGGCAGAGAAAAGTATAAGTTTTAATTAGTTTAAAAAATTTACAAAGAATCTATTAAAAAAGAGAGAGACGACGATTTATATTTTCTATGCCCGTACGGCATAGAAAAATATAAATTTTAATTGATTGAAAAAATTTACAAAAAAATCTAATTTAAATAAAGAGAGAAACGACGAGTTCTTTAATCGGCGTTAAATCAGGTAATCCACTTACTTGTCTGTCAAACGTAAATGTCCTTTAAGACTAGCTATTCTAGATTCCGTTAGACGTTTACGTTAGACGTTACGCAAATGGGGAGAGAAATGTGCAGAGAGTGGCGATAAGGGCCGTCGGGAAACGCTGGAAACGCGATCTTAAGCCTAATGCCAAATCTGCCGGCAGAATTATCGCGCCGGCATGGCACGAGGATCCCATCGCGTCGCACAATCGCCGAAAATAGCGGGATACATCGAAGCGAACCTCGTGCAACAAGCGCGCGGCTCCGCGATGACGCGTGCCGAAAAACGTTCCGAGCCAAAACACCGCGGGTTATGAAATATACGAGGTTCGCGCACGCGGTGCACGAGAGAACACGGCACCGATGATGTCAATACATGTTCTCTGTTACGTGTGTCTGCGGACAGGACAGACCGAATGTCTCAACATCCTTCTGGAGAGGTGTCCGGACATCGAGGTGGACGCCAGAAATACCTTGGGCTTCACGCCGCTCATGAAGGCCGCCCTTCAAGGTAGAACCAAATGCGCGAAGATTCTCCTGTTCGCCGGTGAGCAAGCACTTCAGTCTCAATTAATTAACAGTTCTAAAATTTGCTCCAAGCAATAAAAGTAATTTGATAAGTCCGTGTACAGCCCGACCGCAAGTAATTCAGTATATAATCTTAATTAGCCTTAATTTACTTTAATTAATAATCTGATAATAATCTAAGATAGTAATAATTAATCTATATTATTATAATGTACGTAATATAATAACATAATAATAAATACAACAATAATTAATAATCTCAGATAATAAATAGTATTTGATTAGTGATAATACAAAATGTGATTACAAAAGATCAAAAAATATTTCTTTCTTTATGTATTTATCAAATTTCATTTACGCTTGAGAATTATTTTTTTAGTATTATATAAAATATGATTACAAATTAAGGCTCACGAAATTTTCTTTTTGTTTTATTAAATTTCACTTACGCTACTTGAGAATTATTTTCGTGAATTCCTAGGTGCAAATCCTACGCTACGCGATCACGGTCGAGGCCTGAGAGCTGAACAGTGGGCGAGGTTTTGCGGCAGGTACGTGTGCGCCGAGATGATCGAGAGATTCGCGAGACATCGTCTGCTGGAGAGAACGACGTCCTGTCGTTGGGGCAGCGAGCCCGAGCTGGCTGCGAAGGTGTTACAAGGAAAGGTACGTTCTCGCACGCGAGCCTCCTCGTAATCGGATCCCATTCGTCCGGAAGAGACGTAAATCCTTACGCAAACTATATGCCAGGTGACGCCTATACCTACGACGCCTCTGCCGCAATCCTCGGGATTGAAGTCGAAAATAAGAAAAGTCTTCCGCACCACCTCCAGCCCGGATCGAACCTTCTCCCTGGTGTCGCAACTCACCAGCGCGGCTCTCTGCGCGAGCAGTCCGGCTCTGCCGAAGCCGTCACCCGTTGTAAAAAGTCTTCTGCGACCGTTGAGCGTGCCCCAGTTAAGGTGCGACCTTCTGTCAAGAAACTAAAACTTTCTGAGCTATATTTGCCGAGCGGATCTGCTTTATGATCTTATCGCATCTTTTCTTAACGAGTGAAAACTTCACAATGTTTGTTACGAAATTTAAAATGTTTATTAAATTATACAAGCTTCAAAAAGTAACATTGAAACATTAATATTCTTCGAATGTTTTCTTTAAATAAAAATTACATTTAGTAATGGATACATAGATAGAACAGTTTTGTTAAAGTGTCTAGAAATTTAGCTACAGATTGGAAATAATTTTGTTCGGATCAAAATAATTATGTGGGATGCTCAAATTGATTGTTAGAATATTAAAATTTTTAGCATCGTCTTGCATCTATACGCTTAACTTTTAAGCCACCACATTCTAAAAAATTACATTAACCACATTGTCGGTCTGACAGACCTATTGTACTCTCGCTATTATACTCTCACTAATTTTATAAATTAAGTATAATAAAAATGTATTTTTTCTAAATATTTGTGATGGGAAAGAAGAAAATTATGTTTTAATGTGAGGGTTAATAAAAAAATCTTGTGTACAAGAAATAAAATATATTTAAATGGTGACAAATAAGAAAATGGTTGACAAGTAACGTTTCAATAGCGGTCTATGAGACCGATATAGTAGTTTAAAGGTTAATCATTCTACGCAAGTATTTTGTTGGTGCAACGAAATTATATTTTCAGATCTGTATCTAGCTAAATTTTTAGATACTTCAATAAAAATAAATAATTTTGATTCTAAACTATATTCGAGAAAACGAGAAATAAAAATCCATAACATTTTTCAGGGTAACATTGGTTTCGCAGCAGGACTTCCTGGAGAAGACTTCGGAAAAGTACGGGACGAATTTCACGGATAAGATTGAAAACTCAATCGCAAAGCCGCCACGCTCGAAGAAGAAGAGCAAGTAGTCGAACGTAAAGCTTTCGCGGTCGCGACGACCTGCACGCGTGCCGCGTTTATAGTCGTCCGCTTCGCGTTAAAACACGCGCGAGGGGAGAGATTACTCGAGTCTGCTTGACGTAATAAAAGCAGCGAGACGGACAAGAGTGTTTGTGATCTATTTGAGATCATTTACGTGTTATTCGATTCCGCTGTTGCCTGATGCAACCGGTCGATTCATCGTCGTCGTCCGGAGTCCGCGGTGTCCCTCAAGTAGACCGTATAGATCGTTCGTTTTTACCTCGCCGAGAAATATTAGCGATGCATTTGTCACCCGAGAAGGACCTGGTGGTTTTCGCGACGCGGAGGCAAAAAAGAAAGGGAGCACCTTCGAGACTTCGATAAATCACCGCACGATTTCCAGTCGGCGTGCGGCTGCTGCTAAAGTGTTGTCATGTTTACGGCCCGCGTACTCGGGATTGTTTTCGATGTAAACCGCCGCGGCCGGGCGTATAAACATTCGGGACGGTCGAATCTTATTTTTAGTTTTAGACTTGTATAATGGATCCGCGCGACGGCGCGGCGGAACGTGCGGCGGAGCGCGCGTGAGGCGCGACGCGGCGCGCGAGCGCGGTTTACAATCGCAAAAGTCACGATCACAAGAGCCGAACGATCTAAACCCTAAAGACAATCGCGTTGGACGATCGTGATACACATCACATGAACATGTTGAGGGAAGTCGCCTCGTCGGTTTTCGCCGGTAAACGGAATTTCGATTTTTGTTTGATTTTCCTGCAGAAACCGCGAGTGTGTATAGCTCGAAGCGAGGCCTCGGGGGTTTCTTACCGATTAAAGTGTTAAAAATGGTCGAGCGGGCTTGCGATCGATGTGCGTGTCGCACGTCTCTCTCTCTCCCCCTCCCCCCCTCCCTTAACTTATAATATACGCGTTTTACGTACAAGATTTTATATCGATGCAGTTATACTGTCAGATGGTTGTTTAAATAAATGTCTTATTAATCAAGCACTGTCCTTTTTTTTGATTACACACGGTTGAGATACGGGGATCGGCATATTTGGATTGGGGATTCCTTTGTCCCGATTCTTTCGTTCTTCATTGATCCCCCGCGTCGAAAAGCGCGCTCACTCTTCGGAACGCTCGGAACGGCGATTCCGTCGTTTCCGGCGATTCTTCGCCTGAGACAGGATCTCGTATGCCTGCTGGATCTCCATGAATTTCTCCTGAGCCATGCGTCTTTCCTCCTCCGAGCCTTTAATCTTGTCAGGATGATTGTCCCTGGACAGAGTCCTCCATCGCGACGTGATTTCGTTCTGCGAAGCGGTTTGTGAGAGACCCAGGACCTATCGCGGAAGATGAAGAAGAATTAGTTTAAGGTGTACAGCGCTTTTTTTCCTAAGTGAATCGATAATAAGTTCAAATCTAATCGAATCGTCGCGAACGACTGCCCGACCTTGTAAGCGTTTATTTCGCCCCAAGGATCCGTGAGGTCCACCAGTTGCCCCCACGTTGCCCAGAAACCTTGATGCTTCGCCTGATTCCACGTGACCTCCAGACTCGCCTGCATAATAAAGAATATCGACATGAAAAGAGATCTCTTAAATCTGAAGAAAGGCGGATCGGTAAATAAAGCTAAATTATGTCTCGCATTAATTGAAACCTCAATTTTCACCTTTAAAAACCCTTCCTTAGGTCTTAAGAAGTACGAAAATAACCGTCATTTATCCGAGAAATGGTGGGAAAGTTGCGAGAATAACGCAGTAAGCTATTTGGTTTTAATATTGGTTTATATGTAGAAACCAATAGTCTGCCGTATACCAATTTTTGGAGACAGAAAATTGCATTTTTTCATGTCAAATATACGCGCCGATACTGTTTTATTTATAAGTTGTCTAGGCCAGTTCAATAATTATACGTCGTATATCGAGTCGTAAGCTAGAAGCTGTAGAAATTGATCAATCATAGTTGAATATAAGGAGAATATATCGATTATATTTATTATTATTAATTATGACTTATGTTATATATAAAGAAATTAAATAAATATTAAATCTCAAATCATTAAAATACAAATTTTTAAAATAACAAAAATACAAAATACTTTATTTTGGTTACACAGATGCAATTTCCTAAAGTTAGTACAGGGCAGATTTTGTTGATTTTTATGTATGCACTAATATTAAAGCCTAATAATAAAGCTGTTGCGTTATTCTTACAATTTTCACACTATTTTTTTGATAAATGACAGTTTCTTTCGTACTTCTAAAGATTTAATAAAAAAGAATTTTTAAAGATTATTTTATATTCCATCGCGAGACAGAATTTAACCTCATTTACCGGTCCTCCTTTATTCGAATGAAAATTTCAAGTCTTTGTAGACGTTACCTTGAGATCTGTCCAGATGGGCGAGGTGAGGAAGTGTTGCACCGCTTCCGACAGCTTGATCTCCTCGCCTTCGCTATCCGTGATCACCGCGTTGAAGTATAAGTAGCTGCCGATCATGGCGAAGTAGAGCATGAGCGCTAAGCCTAGGCATACCATTCGCCGGATGAAGCCTCTTTTCTTCCTCGGTTTCAGCCGCCACTGTTTGCTGAAGGTGTCGAAGCTCAGGCTCGTGGCAACCACCATGAGGAAGATCCACATTGTATCGTCGCCGATGTAATACAAGGTCGGATAACACAGATACGCTGTGATAAGCGCTTTCCATATCGAACCTTGTTCTCTCCCGATGTTTCCGACCGTCCACACACCTTTTGAAGTATTAATACTGAATGAAGGCTTTCGTAAAATGCCTGCATTTCTAAAATTTCTGTTTTCTAATTGTTTGCATGCATAATCTATTACTTCTATATAAATAATAATATATTATACATTATATTAGGTCGGTGCGAATAAAATGGTCGTTTTTCATATTTATAATACTTAATAAGAAAAACGGTCATTTGATTTGTACCGACTTAATATATTATTTATATATATAAATTTATATAATATATGTATAATATATTTATTTAATTTAATTATATATATGGGATATTATTTTTTATGGATATATATTATAATTTACTTAACTATAATTATAATATATATTATATATGTTATAATTTTATTATTTATATATTTAATATCTAATAGAATCGTAAAATACGATATTTGTATTCTAACAAGAATTTAAAGAAAATTACAAATTCTAGATCTAGATCTAGAAATACTTTCGTTGAAGATATAATACTCTGTGTAATAAAGCTCGTCAGAAAACAACTGCTTTTTCTTCTTCGAAGAATTAATGGCTCCCAACTTCTCGATAAGAGTCGACACGGATCAAATTACAATCTAATGTAGCCCATAGGCGTGTAAACAAAAATAAAAATACGATCACTAAATCTGGATGGGAGAAGGCTAAACAGTATAACTGAATACAATGCACGGGTAAGTCACGCGGCGGGCAGAGATGAGCATTATTTGAAATAGATGCATTTCAAATGGAAATACGAAATGCAAAATGCCTGTTTGTATTTTGTATTTAAAATACATTTTTCAAAAACTGTTTTACATTTTCATTTAAATGGTTTTTACTATTCATTTGAAATTTGAAGTATGTTTATAGATTGGCAATAGTTTTAACAGACCAGCGTGATTAAAGTTGCACGCGACGCGCGATATCCAATGAGCAACTTTTCCGAACAATCTGTACGCTCATTGGATATCATGCGGTAGCTCTTAGGGCAATGAGAATGAGCCCATGACCGTGTCTACGCTGTCAGCCTTATGTGGTGCCAGCCTATACATTCCTTGGCCTTTTCTCGTATGGCGGATTAATTATGAGAAGAAAAATGAAAGATTCCCTCGTTCGACTGTTAAAAATCTTTTGTATATAAAAGTTTATATTATATAAATCTTTTAAGTTTATATATATAGTATAAAAAATTTGTATTATGTTATAATAAGTTATAGTAGTAAAAAATGTTAAGAATAAAAAATGAAAATTAAAATCTAAATATAAGCTAAATATTTAAAAATAAATATCTAAAAAATCATTTCAAAAATATTTATTTTCTATGTTTTATTTCAAATGGGTGTTTAAAAATCATTTTGTATTTTATATTTTGAAATGGAAAGATTATAACTGTTTTTTACTTTTTCTATTTCAATAGATTCCAAAAGCCATTTTGCCCTTCTCTGCCGGAGGATTTCGTCACTCATTTAAAAAATATGATGCAAATTGTACTCTGAGCGAAGCGGAACACATCCGTTTCAACCGTGCCAAACGAGACTCCTCAGAAAGCAGCTCAAAAATGATTTACTTAGTGTCGGATTTGCCATAATTTTTTCCATTTATCATGAATAATGCTGTCATTTTTTTTAACCAGCGATATGCGTCACATACTGTGACCTTAAAATATATTATCATTCGAGCAAACCTAACGAGCGCGCGATAAGAAAACCAATGTCGTTAATGTCGGAAGAATTAACGAGCGTTCGGTAATTCTTTTTATTTCTAATACGATTCTTACCTAGGGCGATCACGGCTGGTATTAGGATCAGCAGCTGCCTGAAATTAATCCCATACACTTCCTCCTGCGGAATCGCGCTGTTGAACAGCTCGGCCCATAAGTAGGCGACCGCGGATTCCGCCGCGAATCGTACCGTGGAAAACGGCGGCTATAAAAAAAAAATTAATCCGATTTTGTCATCGGTTTACAAAGCGTCAGTTGCGAATTGCATTTATTTCGCCAACGTTTCTCCCCACTTTGCATCCTTGTACGTATATACGTATCAGCGAATAATTTGCAGCTCAACATTTACGCGGATAACGCGCAACGTCATCAAGTCTTCGAATAACAACGGCGCGAAACAAAAGTCGTAAGCTTGACGTTAATAAACGTATTTCAGGACCGTTGACGTCAATCGTTTAGCCTAGCCCGTGAATTCTAAATTCTCGGGCGCCGAATATTTATTTACCTTTCGATTGGCTCTAACTTTCCGCTTAAAATCCTCAATGAACGCCGGGTCGTCATTCGCATCGGCCACGTACGCAGGTATCCTGTAAATGTCCCTGAGAAAACCGCAACCCACGTAACCGCCGAATGTGCTGATGTACACGAACGCCTGATCGTCCCTGCCGAGGTATACATGATGCGCACCGAAGAGCCCACCGAAGAGCCAGAAGAAATAAGCCCAGAGCTTGCTCTTCGCACTTTTACTTCCCCGATCGTTCAATCCGTTTTCCTTCACTTTTTCCATGTTTATCTACTTGGAGCAACAAGTCACGAAATATCCATTTTTTATTCACTATATCGATCGATCGCGCGATTACTCGTCCTGATTGTATATTTTACGGAATCTATACGCGAAGGATTACGTGTCCTACCGTGTCGCTGCTATTTACACATCTTCACAGGAATAAAATAATAGTTTATAAGCAATAAAATTCTACTGTTTTTGAACTCAAGTACACCTGTCGGTGGTGTATCGCGGAATGACGGTCGTAGTTCCACTGCACCGGTTTCTGGTTCAACGCTCCGCCAGGTATAACGGTACCGATTCAGGGACGTAACAAGAGTATAGAAATACATATATATTCTTAATAAGGAAATTGAGGAAATAATCCAGCAATTGCTGAAAGTAGAACGTAACAGCAAATTTATTAATAGACGTTTATTAATTTACGACTTACAAATATATATATATATATATATATATATATATATATAATGGTTTTTGAATAGTGAATTGTTGAAACTGTCCAACCATAAGGCATTAAGAGCGCGTCGTCAGGTGCGGCGCATTAAATCAACGATCGGCCGGCGTGCGACGGGCACCGCTAAACGGCATGGTGCTGAACAAATATTGCAAAGGTTCGATGAAATCTCTATTAACATTTATTGCTCTCGTTCTTAATTTGAATCCAATTTAATTCTAGAAAAGTCAATCGCAAATTCAACATCATTTATATCAGTAGAATAAGTATGAACTCTTAAAATATATTTTATGTATTTTAAAACGATTAAATTAATTAATTAAAAATAAATAAACGAATAAATTAATAAACAAAATCAATATTAATTAAATTATTTAATTAAATAATATTAAAAACATCAGTCGACAAACATTTTTTATTATTTCACTTTCCTGACAGGAAACGATTAAATTAATTAATTAATTAAATTTAGA
>NW_012028581.1:3271-9762 GCF_000956235.1 Wasmannia auropunctata | reverse complement strand
TCGTAAAAAAATATTCCAAAATGGCGGACTTATAAGACACGGATGACGAGCGCCTCGAAGACGGAGTGTCCAGTTGGCGGGCACGATGGAGCTCGTAATTTTTATCTGAAATCAAAAATCCAAACAATTTGTTAATTTTATAAGTTTATCTTCTGTGTGAACTTCAAAAATCCGGAAGAAATCGCGAAAAAAAAATTTATACAGTTTTAAACAAAAGTGTGAATTTACGTAAAAAATTTTTTTTTTCAACCTGCTGTAAAAAATAGTAAAAATGACTTTTTTTTACCAATAAGTAGATTCACTTAGAAGAGAATGTAATACTGAAGAAAATGCGCTTTGTCTAGTTTCGATAGATTATATACTTTTTTTTAAATCCCGCCAATTCGAAAAAAGCGCAAAAATGAAAATTCGAGAAAAAGCGATTTAAAGTTTTCGATGTGAATACTATGAGTTATTGGCTACTTACAGCAATTATCGACTAATCGGCTATTCTTGCACCATACATAAGTCCTTCCTCTTCTTCGTACAACTCGTTCGCATGCATTTTCTCCATTCCAGAGTAAAGATGTGGATCATATATGTATTACGAACCAAAGGATTTAGATTTAGACATCCGTTTTTGGGTCAATGCATTCAAGTGTTTTACTCGGGGATCGGATTGGTTTGTGCAAATTAATTGAATCAAGAATTATTAAAAATATAAATGATTTAATTACTAGAATTATTAAATATTTATTAGTCATTAGAATTATTAAAATTATTAAATATTTAAAAGTTATGAGATGTTTTTTATAACAAGTTTATATTATTTAATTCAATTGTAAATATTTAATCTTCAGATCAATTATTTATAGTTAAGGGTTTTAGAAAATTGGTAAAAGATTTGGAAATAAAGAAAATTCAATTTAAATTAATTTTGGAAAATAAGGAAAGGAATCTAAAATAAAATAAGAATTACTTAATTGAAACCTGATCTTCTAAATTAAGATTCATATATTCACCTTTAGCATATGAAAATTATTTATTTATTTCTAAAATACCTTATTAAATAGCTTTTAACTTATTTACTTGAAAAGGATTCACTAAGAATTAATAAGATCAGGAAATAAAAAAATATTTCAAATAAAATTTACCTTTATCAATTTCTGTATCTAATACTAAACTATAAATGTCACTGATCTATTGGTGGTTGTCAAAGTCAGTTGTTGAATACTGAACTTTACGGTGACTATGATATGTTTGAAAGATAAACGGTGTATTAATAGGTGATTATGAACGCTGAATTAAACGAAGATATTGACTGCAGTTTGACGTACTTACGTAGCTGAACATCAAAAGATTAAGGACTTGAAAGTTCATCCAAGACTGACTTTTTGCAAATGACAAGAACATCGCGCGAGTTTCTTACCACTTCCTTATCTCTTACTAATTAGGAGGGGGAAGATTCTTACCCATGCGAAATCAAAGCTAAAATCAATATTTTGTTTATAGTGACGCGCCATCGCCTGCATGTTATCGCCGTCTGAATTATCAGTTACATCTTATAGCTTCAAGTTATAACTTTCAAGTCTTATAAAATAACTTTAATTTATTTCAACAATTCATTTTTAAATCTCAAGAAATTTATTTGAAAAATGTCCTCTTGTGACACATATTTAAATTTGAGGTGCGTATAGTCAATGCTGCATAAAAAATGTAGGTCAAACCGGTAAAATGTTGGGAACTAAGAATAAAGGAACATAAAAACCATAATAGAAATACATCTCAACATTCGGAACATTGGATCAACGATTTTGATTGGGATAATATTAAAATATTAGACGAAGAGAGTTTCTTGAACAAAAGTAACTGAAATGATATATACTTATAAACAAAAATAGGACTTAAACTAACAAAATGACACTGATTTACTTTATTCGTTATACCACCTCTTTACTAAGTCTAGTTTTCGTTTTTATTTCTTTATTTATTTATACATTTATCTTTACTTTTATAATGTAATATAGAAACTCGATAGATCGCGGCTCACATGTTCTTTGAGAGTCGAACTATTAACATCACGTCGTGCGTTACTAAGTTTAATTTTAACTATAAACACCTTTAATTTGTTACCATATTGTAAGTAATTTTTATTGAATTCTGTCTTTGTACTTTTTGCGTGGTATAGTTTATTTTACTCAAATATTACAGTTAAAACGATACGAATTACATTCTATCAAATGCCCGTATAGCGACTAATTTTATTATATTGGATTCTATAAGTTGGACCATATTTTTTATCATTGATTACTTTGATTGATTACTATCTTAAATATGATTCACGTTTTTACTCCGGAAAAAATTTGACTTCTGCGACTCTAATGTATTATTAATTATATTGAAGAAGACCCAAAGAAAATTGGAACATTTGTAATTTTTATATCTATTTGTTGTAATATACACTTACATTAAAATCCTGTGTCGACTCATATTGGCAATTTTCTTTTATCTGATTTATTTCATAACTTATTTTTAATTTAATAGTTATTATATATTATTTAAAACGTATTGTGTCATTTTTAATTATGTTTTAAATAATGAAATGTTAAACTTGCTAATCGTCGATAAAATCAATCGTATATTATTGTCCGTATAGTGAATAACAAAAAGAAATTCGTGTATAATATTGTTCAAGAACATTCATTTTATCGCAGAAATACTTTTCGAAAATCTGGGCTACTTAAAAGGGCACTCGACAGGATGACGAGTAAAAAAATCGATTTTTAAATCTTATTTTATCTAAAAATTCAACTATTAAAGAATATATTTCTACAGTTTCGATTTAATTTGAGAAAAAAATAACGAAATTTTTAAACATTCCCGAACGTGAATCAAATCGCTTGAGCGCGTCGCTTGGTAGATAATACGACACAAAACTATTAAGATAAAATTTTATGATCTGTAGATCACTATGGTGGACTCAATATTCTGTACGAGCTTCTCTGGTCCTAAAATTTTTTATGTTTAAACTGATTCTTTCAGACAGATGTTTTCTATCTGAAGCTTCTACAGAACCAAAGAGAAGCATGAGAGCGACCATCCCAGCGCTTTTCTGACAGAACTATAAAAACTCATAGTCGAAATCAGAAATATCGATTTCGTCAGCTGCAATTTACTGCACATAAAATTAAATTGTTTCGTTTTCTTCTAATATTTGTAAATATATTGTTTATTTTTTTTATATTTTATAACGTATTTATTTTATAGTAAAAAAAATAAAGATACAATTTTTATCCAAAAAAATCGTAATCTTATAAGATCAACACTTTGTTGAAAATTATTATTTTTAATAAAGCCATGATCGGGCAATAGCGACATCATTTAAAATTAAAATAATACTAAAATTACTAATTATTATGTTAACATTATATTGTTAAGAAATTACACAAAACGTTACTGAATGCATTTAATTTTATTGTCTACAATGATTGTAAGTTTTTTCGCAATCAAGTATTAAACTAATTATACATTGACAATAAAAAATGTCACATTTTTCAAAATATTAATTGGTCTCATTACACTAAATCATATGTAAAAATTGTTTATTAATATAAAATACTTTTGTGTCAGAACTAAAATTTTATGAATGAATTATAAATATCGAAGTATGAATTCAATTCGAGAATCACGGTAATGCCATCTTTTGGTGAATTGAGAACATATTATCTACAGATGATATTCTTACTTTGCAAAGATATATTATTACATTGTAAAAACATTTTATTTTGTTTAATACATAGATAATATAATACTATCAATAATTGATAATAGTAATACTTAATAATATGTATAAAAGTAGAATAAATTCATCTTTAATAAAGTTAATAAAACGTAGTGTATGATCTTAAAATAAAAAATTAATACAGAGTTTAAATAAAAACTTAGCGTTGCACCAAATATCAACATCACAAGTAATAGGTTCGGTGATCGGTCAGTTTCTATATAATCATCCTTTTATATCAAGATTTTGTGTACCGACAAGCAGGTCATCGCGTTGATGCTGTTCGGAAATCAATATGGCGTCGGACATCGTGGTACACTGATGTTAATAGCCGGCCGCTGGTCCATTTTAACGTGGATTATCTTCGAGTGTTTCATACGTTGACAACTATACTTGCCGCTGCTCTGAGGATGCGTGACAATGCGCGAAGAGGCAAGTTCAGAACAAAGGACAAAGCTCAGTCATAAGGAGTGGCGTTGCATCGCGAAAAATGAACGTCGCAGGCGTAAACGGCGGTTAATGGCACAAGAACGTGACGCCAATAAGGAACGTTTGAGGGCAGCACTGAAGAGCAATATGGAGTATATGAAATTTTGCGCGGAAGAAGAGAAGGAAGCGCAAGCAAGAGAAGCATGTGAACGAGAGGAACATGCGGAACGAGAGAGACTCTGGCTGAACGAAGAAGTAAATATACATATAGTTATATTGCAATTATATTATTTTCTTAGTCAGGAATTCTTTTATTAACCTCTAAATCTCTGTTACAACTTATATGCAAAACATTTGTTACATATATCTGTCACATGTTAATAATAAAAATTCTATTACAATATGATTTGTTTAGAGAATTTAATGAATATTCTTTTTGCATATTTCGTAATGTTAGATTAAAGAAAATATAGAATATATAGCTAAATATTTTATGAATTTATGCAATAGCATTAATGAGATAATTGACTGTTGATATGATATCGATCATGCATTCAATCAGTTATATATACTTGAATCGAATATAAAACTTTATTGAAGGCAAAACATTAATTTTTTAAACATGTTAAAATTATAGACTAAATATATATATAAATAATTTATATTTATAGAAAAAGAATATGTAAAATAATAACGTCCCGGGAAAAAAAGTTCCATATATAATTATATATAATTATATGCAAAATATGACGTCCATATATATGTATCTTTTCTTTGTAAAATTATTCTTTAATACAAAATTGATAATAATAAGAAGAAAACAAAAAATAATTAAAAGAATAATTTTTATTAAAATTGTTTTTTTTTAGAAAAAATAATGTTTGAGAAATGAGAAAAATTGCTCATATATAATTATATATATATATATTTGTTTTTTTTTTAATCACTTATATGTGATTATATATGAGCAATTTTTCTCATTTCTTCAAACATTATTTTTTCTAAAAAAAAAACAATTTTAATAAAAATTATTCTTTTAATTACTTTTTGTTTTTTTCTTATTATTATCAATTTTGTATTAAAAAATAATTTTACAGAGGAAAAAAACATATATGGACATATTTTGCATATA
The DNA here is from genome assembly GCF_000956235.1 of Wasmannia auropunctata. Lineage (NCBI taxonomy): Eukaryota > Metazoa > Arthropoda > Insecta > Hymenoptera > Formicidae > Wasmannia > Wasmannia auropunctata. Next base: position 4,441 of record NW_012028581.1, on the reverse strand, counting down.
ATTATATATAATTATATATGGAACCTTTTTCTCGGGATACCTAAAAAATATAGATAATAAGAAAAAAATAACATCTAATGTTTTTTTGCATAAAAAATTTGTCTTATCAATAAATATAATATTTATTACATAATCAATATTTTAATATTTTTCAAACTTTGTTCTCCTTTCCAAGTTATCTTCTTTCATAAATAATTATATGTCTGAAAGATTATTTCTTTAAATCTAAAGATACTGTTATATTTATTTATTTATAGATATAGAAATAATTTACCAGTAAACTTGAAATAAACTAATAACCCTAGGTATACACACTGTTTTTTTGACGACGTCGTATACATATTGGGGTCCCGGGGACCCCCAGTGTGTATATCTAGTCTAGGGTTAATTTTGCAAGTTTGTAATTGAAATTAATTGACTGCTGTTTCTTGATTATCCAGATAAGAGCGCAGAAAACATGGCAAGAACTTCAGAAACAAATTGCGAAGGAGGAACAAGAGAAACGTGAGCAGGAGATGAAGATTCGGGAAGAATTAGAGGCAAAGCGTGCGGCATTATTAAAGAAAAAAGAGGAGGAAAAGAAAAAACGCGAAGAGCAGCTTCGTAAACAAGAGCAGCTGCAGAAGGATATCGACGATTACATCGACAACGGAGTGAAAACTCCCGACGTTCTACGCGAAGTCTTCGACAATCAGCCTACCAAAGATCTCTGCCCATTTTTTACGAAAACAGGTGCTTGCCGGTTAGTACAAATATTCACACAATCACACATGACAATATTCACGATATGATAACATAATGATTTGTTAATCATTGTTTTAATTACTTGTAACAATATTGGTATTCTGAATATGTTGAAACATTAAGAAGAATGATTTTACTCCGCTTGAAGTTATTAAGAGTTATTTTTATTAAATTAAATTAAACTGAATCAAATTGATATTTAATTGAGATTTAGTATCAATACGTTTTATTTACAAACTAAAATCAACTTTAGTTCAAATTATATTTCCATTTTTGTTTATAGAACTCATATTTATCTGTAATTGATTTTTAAGGTATGGAAACGCGTGCTCCAAGAATCATCGTAAAATCTTTTTAAGCAAAGTAATCATGATACCCGGATTCTATTCACACTTCTCCCTTGAGAAGAACTCGGCAGAGCACACG